>NC_057011.1:478558-583558 GCF_000002595.2 Chlamydomonas reinhardtii | reverse complement strand
ATCCTCGTCATCATCGCTGCCGTACGAAGCATCACCGCTAGAGTTGCCTGCGTTAGCTTCGGCGCCAACGGCGGCGCTGGCGCGGTCGGCGTTGCCGCCACCGCGTTTCGCGCGGCGGGCAAAGTCCGCCAGGCGCCCAGCCGACAGGTCAACGGCAGTAGCAGCCTCAACCGCAGTGCTAGTGCCGGCAGTGGCGGCGCTGCCAACGGCAGTAGCAACTCCAACGCTTGTCGCGCTGCGGTACGGCTGCGGCTTATACATCACTCCGGCAGTAGCAGCAGCAGCAGCAGCTGCAGCAGCCGCCGAGGTCTGAGGCATTGACTCCTTCCGCAGCCACAGCAGCTGCTGCAACGATGTGCTCTCCTGCTGCCGCCGCCGCCGCCGCCGCCGCCGCCGCGCCAACTGTCGGCGGATGCGTTCGCGTGCGGCCGCCGCCGCCGCCGTCACCACGAGGTTACGCCGCAGCTCAATTGCCGCCCGCTCAAACGCGTCAGGCTCTTCACCGCTGCCGCCGCCGTTGCTGCTACTGCCGCTGCCGCCGCCGCCGCCAGCATTGCTACTGCCGTTATCCGGCTGTAGCAAGCCGCGTGCCCGCATGGCCTGATGAGCCAGGCAGTGTGCGATGCAGGACCTGCGGCCGCCGCAATGAAGGTGCAATGATACAAAATGATACGAAACACCACGATAGCTAGCAAATTGGTCAACGCCATCCGCGGCGACAGCACAGCAAAGAAGTTGACGGGTAGGGTGTGAGAACCAAACCCAAAATGTGCTGGGACACACACACTGGTGGCGGGGTGCACACGTATCCCTCTGCTCTCAGCCCTCAGCCATCTCACCAGACCCCGAAGTCGTTCTCGCACAGCCACAGCGGCCGCGACAGTGCGGGCGGCAGCGCCACGACACGCCCTCCTGCCCCCGCCCCTGCCCCCGCCCCTGCCCCTGCCGCCTGCTGCTGCTGCTGCTGCTGCTGCTGCTGCTGCTGCTGCTGCTGGTGATAAGCTCTGAGTGTGGGGCAAAAGTTGAAGTTGAAGTGCACACCGTAGAAGTCCAGTCAGTATCAAGGATCATTCAGGATGCAAGAAACACGCATTTCGTTCGGAGGTGTGCATCAGCAGTCAGTCAGGAAAGTCGGAGTGGGTTGGGGAGGCGGTACAAGGTGACAGCGTCACGCCACATAGACGAAACGCGACACGCACACGAGACCCAACACGTACACCACGCGACACCGGACACACGTAAAGAGCAAGGCACGCCACGACGCGTTTCGGCCTTGCCAGGGCCTCATCAGGTGGCTTTAGCGTGGAACGAGACACGCGGGCACGGTCAGGTCTATCGGCGCCCAGTGCATCGTCGGACGGAGTCGCCACGCTAGCACGCGTCACCACAACCCGATAGGAGTATAGCGAAGCCATGTGCCAAAGTCGGTGAAGCCGGCAGTGCCCAGTTTGGCGGGATGATCGCAAGGTTCGCCACCAGCGTGAGCAGATGCCTTAGTTAAGATGGAGTATATCTGTTCGTAAGCGGTATCATAGCGTTTAGTTAAATACCAAGTTGCGAAAGCACCCGCGAGCGAGTGAGTGCGTAATCTTTGAGCGGATATACAGTTTGCGGGGCTTTCGATTATAGTTAATACACCATGTCACATGTTGCAAATTTATAGCATTGCGGGATCTTCATGCGGGGTTTGCATCAGCGCGATCAAGTACGGAGACACCGAGAAACAGGGAGACAGAGCACGAGGGCTTGCATGATACTGTGATGCAGCGCGCATGCAATAAGTCACACGCCATGACTTACTGCTGCTGCTGCTGCTGCGCAACCCCACCATTGCGCAGAGGTCCCGCGGTGCGTCTGTCAAACGGCAACCACCAATTCAGTTACAGTAACTGAGTTGGTAGGGATGGTGCCGCGTGACAAGACAGCACCACCCACTACCAGAGCGTTAATGAATACTGATAACCGTTACGTAGCAAGAAGGCACAATGCGGGTTCATAGGCAAGCCGACCCAGCACACTGTGCGAAGTGCAGGTACATAGGCAAGCCGGGCATAACACACTTGCCGACCATTGCACTGGTTGAGTTACGGAGTGGCCCCATGATGCACAATGGGGTGAAGAGTTGAATACCGGAGAGTGCAACCGAGCGCTCAGGCTGGTGCAAAACGGAGATTGCAGCAAACACGCAAGGTAGCAGCCATGGGCCGCATACCCTGGTGTTGCATGCTCGTGTAGAAAGTTGATCGGGGAAACGGGGTGTGAGGGAGTCTTATGCCCTGGTGCGCGTGCAAGTGCCCATGCGAAAAACCCGTTCGGACCAGGGGTGGAAGCCCCGTGAAGTCCTACGCGCTCATCGATGCAACCACCAAGCTCCCTCGTTCAGGGTGGCACACCAACTGCAAAGAGGGGTGAGTCTGCTGCTGGTGATAAGCTCTGAGTGTGGGGCAAAAGTTGAAGTTGAAGTGCACACCGTAGAAGTCCAGTCAGTATCAAGGATCATTCAGGATGCAAGAAACACGCATTTCGTTCGGAGGTGTGCATCAGCAGTCAGTCAGGAAAGTCGGAGTGGGTTGGGGAGGCGGTACAAGGTGACAGCGTCACGCCACATAGACGAAACGCGACACGCACACGAGACCCAACACGTACACCACGCGACACCGGACACACGTAAAGAGCAAGGCACGCCACGACGCGTTTCGGCCTTGCCAGGGCCTCATCAGGTGGCTTTAGCGTGGAACGAGACACGCGGGCACGGTCAGGTCTATCGGCGCCCAGTGCATCGTCGGACGGAGTCGCCACGCTAGCACGCGTCACCACAACCCGATAGGAGTATAGCGAAGCCATGTGCCAAAGTCGGTGAAGCCGGCAGTGCCCAGTTTGGCGGGATGATCGCAAGGTTCGCCACCAGCGTGAGCAGATGCCTTAGTTAAGATGGAGTATATCTGTTCGTAAGCGGTATCATAGCGTTTAGTTAAATACGAAGTTGCGAAAGCACCCGCGAGCGAGTGAGTGCGTAATCTTTGAGCGGATATACAGTTTGCGGGGCTTTCGATTATAGTTAATACACCATGTCACATGTTGCAAATTTATAGCATTGCGGGATCTTCATGCGGGGTTTGCATCAGCGCGATCAAGTACGGAGACACCGAGAAACAGGGAGACAGAGCACGAGGGCTTGCATGATACTGTGATGCAGCGCGCATGCAATAAGTCACACGCCATGACTTACTGCTGCTGCTGCTGCTGCTGCTGCTGCTGTAGCCCCGCCGGTGCGGGTGCCAGCAGGTCCAGGCACCCGTACGTGAGCACGGCGCGCAGCAGCGCGTGCCGACACGGCTCGCCCGCGGCCCGCCGGCCGCAGGCCCCCGCCGCCGCCGCCCCTGCCACCGCACTAGCCCCAGTGGCACCAGCAGTAGCACCACCACCACCACCACCACCACCAGCACCACCAGCACCAGCAGCAGCAGTAGCACCACCAGGCGCCCGGGCACCCGCCAGGTCCCGTACGGCGGCGGCGGCGGCGTAGGCCCGCCCCGCCGCCGCCGCCAGCAGGGGCCGGCGCGCCAGTCGGGCGGGCGGCACGTGGCTGAGGCAGCCCACCACCAGCAGCAGCCCCAGCAGCGCCCGGCACAGCAACTCCTGGGGGCGTGCGGGGTGTGGGGGTGGTGGGGGTGTGGTGATGGTGATGGTGGCGACACAGGAGAGACCATCCCCGTGGGCAACTCCTGCCACCCCCCGCCACTGCCCCGCTGCCCCGCTGCCCCACGAACCCACCACCCCGCCCGCCCCGCCACTGCCCCGCCGCACCTGTGCCCGGCCGTGCCGCTCCCCCGCCGCCTCCTCCTCCGCCGCCAGCCGCAGCAGCCGTGGCCAGCCCTCCGCCGCCTCCACCACCGCCGCCGTCAGCATCCCCGGCACCAGCGCCTCCAGCGCCGCCTCCGCCGCCGCCACCGACAGCCGCAGTCCCTCCGGCCCCTCCACCTCCTCGCCGCCGTCGCCGCAACCCTCGCCATCCTCTCCACCGCCGCTCCAATCACCACCACAGCCAGGGCTCATAGCGGCTGCAGGCGGCCGGGCCTGGGCCGGCAGCAGCGCCGCCGCCGCCGCGGCCACCGCCGGCGGCGCCCTAGTAACATAGGTCCGAAACACATGTGCCATGCTGGACTCCTCCTGCGCCATCCACCGCCTCAGCGCCGCCACCTCCTCCGACAACAGCGCCGCTCGCGCGCCGGTACCGCTGGCGGTCCCGGCTGTGGCGTGCGCTGCTTCTGCTGCTGCTGGCGGCGCCCCTGCTACTGCTGCTGCTACTGCCGGTGCAGCTGCTGGTGCTACAGCCGGCTGCTGCTGCCCCCGCCGTGACCGGGGTGGCATCTCCCACAGGCAGCGGAAGGTCACGAGCCGCATGGCTGCCTCCACGCCATCAGCGGCGGCGGCGGCGGCGCTACTGCCGCCGCCGCCACCGTTGCGGCTGCTGTTGCCGGCGGCAGTGGCAGTAGCACTACCAGCAGCAGCGGCAGTAGCACCACCAGTGGCAGAAGCGGCAGTAGCAGCAGCAGCAAACGGCTGCCTCTCCAACAATTCCACGGAGGCGGCGGCGCACTGCGCCAACCGCTGCAACCGCCGCTCGCTCCACCTCCACGACTGCCGCTGCTTCCCTTCGACGCAAGCATCTACACCTGCATCCGCGGGGTCGGGACCCGGATCCTGGATCCCGAGCTCCCCCACCAGCGTCTCCAAGTCGGCACGCACACGCCGCCAAATCAGCTCCTCATTTGCCCGCGCCGTCGCCTCCTCGCCGTCCGCCTCGTCCTCGTCCTCCACCTCATCGGATCCGGATCCGAGCACGTGCTCCTCCTCCTCCTCCAGGTCGTGGCTGGAGGCCTCTGACGGAGGTCCGGATCCAAAACCAAAAAGGCTGCCGGAATCCAGGTCTAAATCCAGATTCAGGTCGCCGTCGCTGCATTGGGTGGCGTAATCCACCGTGTCCTGCGAGTCCCCGCCGCTGCTGCCGCGCCTATCCCTCCTCCCGTCCCGCTCGCCCCCTTCCTTCGTTCCCGCACTTCTGCCCGCCGCTGCCGCCGCCTGCATCTCCGCCGCCGCCGCGGCCAGGGCAGGGTTCATCGCGATCTCCCCCTGCTCGAACGCCTCCGCCGCCAGCGTCAGCAGCGCCACCGCCGCCTCCGACCGCCGGTCCGCCGCCCGCAGCAGCCGCCGCAGCGCCGGCAGCGCTTCCAGGTAGGGAGCCTCATCCAGCTCCTGTTGCAGCAGTTCCTGCCGCCGCTGCTGCTCCTGCTGCTCCTGCGACCGCTCCCCTTCCCTCTCTCCCTGCTGCCGCCGCTCCCCGCCGTCAGGTACGGCGACGCCGTCGGCGGCGGCGGCGGCGCCGCCGGCGCCGCCGGAGGCCTTGCGCGCGCCGCGGCGCGCCGCCGCCGGCACCGCCGCCATGTTCGCCGCGACGGCGTCTGCGGAGTGCAGGTGTGTGGCCACCCAGTGCTGCGCGCACTCCAGGGAGCCGCGCAGGTCGGCGATCGCGCCGCCGAGCTCCTTCACCACACGGCCGCAGGTGCGGACCACCCAGGGATCGGCGTCAAGCGCCGGCGCGTCAAGCGACGGCGGCGGCGCGGTCGGCGGCGGCGGCGGAAGTGTGGCTGTGTATGGTGGTGCTGAGGTTGCAGCTGCTGGCGCTGGGGCTGGTGTGGTTGGTGATGGGGTAGGTGGGTTTACGACATCATTCACGTTGACGGACCACGGCTGCTGACCCTGGTGTGGGTGCGGGTATGGGTGCTGTGAAGTGCCATACGTGTAGCATTCTGCGGGGCCGTGGAACTGGAGGTGGGAGGCGATGGGCAGCATGGCGCTGCCAGGCGGCAGAGGGAAGCTGTTGCCGCCGCCGTGGCCGCCTGCGCTTCCCGCGCCCGGCGCCGCCGCCGGCGTCGCTGCCGCTGGCGGCCGCAGCTCGACAATCGCATCAGGGCCGCCGCCGGCGCCCTCAGGCGTCGCTGACGTCGTCGACGTCGGCGGCGGCCGCGGCGGCCGCGCGGCGTGCATCCGGATGGCGAGGGCTTGACAGCGCGGGTCCATCAGGGGGGGCACCGCGGTGCCGCCGGCGCTGTGTGCTGCAGCAGCCAAGTCGGCGTGCCCGCGGTAACCACCCCAGACGGCGAGCCCGAGCAAGCGCCTTACCATGCGGTCAGCCTCCCCGTCGGAAAGCTCGGCGTGGCATTCCTCCAGGTTCGTGCGAAGAAAGTTTGCAAAGCGGATGGCGACTGCTTGGGTTTGTGCACCAATGACACTGGGCTCGCAGTAGCCCGCCGGCGCCAGGGCCTCTGCCTCGAGCAGCAGCCGCCTTCGTCGACGCTCTTGGAGCATCAACAAGCCGCTGATCGGCATTTCGCTGCGGGCCCTAAACTGGGATCGCTGGGCAAAGCGGTGTCGTCAGCTTACATTTCATCAAAAGCTTCAGTCCCATGAGCTAGCTAACATGTTTAAGTTAAGTGATAGAGGCAAACGATAACAGTGTTGGTGTGGTTTGGCAAAAAGGAATGCAGTTCGAAACGGCAGCAACCTTTGATCTTCACGAGTGCCCACAGCTTACACACGTTCAGACATTTAGAGCAGTGACATCAAACCTAATAGCAGCGAGGTGGATTTTCCGAAGCCCGGGAGCAATGTGGCCGATGGCGCCAATGTGGGCTGAGTCCAGCCAGCAGCTATTTTTGTTATACTGTCAGAGTTCCCTAAGCACGGTAAGGCTGTCTACAGGGTAGCACGTAGCCGCGTGTGAACAACGAAGGCTAAGGCCAGCCGCGGCAGGCTTCGGCACGCGCGCAAGTTGACACGCCGTGCTTCACCTGCTGCTGTCCATCGACTGTGTCTAGTCTCGCCTTTGTTCCGTGGTCCCGAGTTTCTGACTGGAGGCCGGAACGTTTGACTTGCTAATCATAACTCAACCCGGGCAACCGGTACGACATGCGTTCCTGACATTGGCACGACACTGCCCTGGTTAGCCCTGGCCCGTGGCCCTGGCCCCTGGCAAGCTGATTTCCGCTGCCTTAGGCGAAACGCGGATACTTTACCCAAAATAGAAATTTCATAGATTGTCGGGGTTGCCATCAACTGCTTTCCTGCGTATCGGACTACTTCTGTCAATTTGACAGCTACCTTGCTCTATTGCACATTCGTATCTTGGCCCATGCCCGTGTGCCCTCAAACGACACCAACCAAGCGCCCAGCGTTGAAGTAGAACTTGTAAATAGCCATTGAAGTGACGCCCGGCTTTCGCGATGATTGGGCGCAAGAAACTTCGAATTTGTGTCTTGCAATCATCTATTGAAAACACCAAAGGAGCTATCAGCGAAGTCGATCCTTACAAGAAGGTAAGCGAACGATTTCAGGGCACCTGGCGTCGCTCCCTTCGCCTTTCGTCGCATTGTGCATGAATTACGCTGCTCAAGTATCTAGACCAGGTCGCTTTGGCCGGGTCGTCATGTGGTTTGCCATCCGCGCCCGACACCCCCGCGAACACCTTCCGAAGGGGCCCTGAGTGTACACCTGGCTATCCATAGACTATAAGAAGCCGCCAGTAGAGTGATGGCTTAAGCGGGGATTGCTCGGCCAGCCCAACATGACCCCCCCGGCCCACGCAACCTCCGATCCAAGAGCCAGCGCGACGCCGAGCGCTATACCATACCCAGCGGCGCATAGCTGCACACGAAATCCCCCCGCGCCAAACCCGTTCCCCCGCCCCCGCCCCGTGTTTACGCCACATGCCACCCCACACGGCGTAGCCGCGTAGGCACTGCCCCTGCCCCGGGCACTGTCACTGTCTTGCCAAGCTGCACACACGGCGCACCCGAGGGACAGGGGCTGCACACCGTACGATCGGCTGTGCATTCGCGGGCGCCCCACCCTCAGCCTTTCGTGTTTTCCCCGCGGCATATCCCCATCCCTACCCGTGCCCCATGCGCCAACCCACTCTTTTTATCATTTTCCTGCTCATCCTGCCCTCTCACTCATTCAATCACTCACTCACTCGCTCGCTCGCTCCCTCACTCGCAGCCCGAGGTGTACGATAAGGATGGCGAGTTCGAGTGGCACACGGCCTACATAGGCAAGTGGCCGGCCTGGGTCGTGGTGCTGCTGGGGGCGTGTGGCCATATGCAGGCGTGGCCGGGTCTCTCACCTACACATGCACATGCTCATGCGCATGCGCATGCAATGATGCACGGCCAGCCCGTGTGCGTGTTTGTCGACCGCGTGTCCCCGCGCGGCTGTCCGCATCCCCGGCAGCACACTTTTCTGTCGTACTTCGTAGAAAACCTGCCAGCAACCCCTAACAACACAACCTCTCAACGGCGCCGCTGCCAACACACCGCTAAAAACAGGCAAGGCCACGTCTGCGGCTCAGCTGGTGGCGCTGGCGGCTGTACGGCCGCCGTACGACGTGTACCTCAACCTGTGTGACGGCGCCTGGGATGAGGACCGGGCGGGGCGGGACGTGGTGGAGGCGCTGGAGCGGTGAGGGAGAAGAGGGGGAGGGGGGAGAAAGGGAGGGGAGAAAAAGCGTGTGTGTATCGTGTCACCAAAGCACAAAGGGTGTGTGGTGTGTATGTGTTTTTGGGGGGGGGGGAAGGCGTGTCACACGGGGGGACGTAGAAGTGTGGGAAGCCGCTGGAGCGTGTAGAGGCGGGCAGGGCAGGGCAGGGCAGGGCAGGGCAGGGCAGGGCAGGGCAGGGCAGGGCAGGGCAGGGCAGGGCAGGGCAGGGCAGGGCAGGGCAGGGCAGGGCAGGGCAGGGCAGGGCAGGGCAGGGCAGGGCAGGGCAGGGCAGGGCAGGGCAGGGCAGGGCAGGGCAGGGCAGGGCAGGGCAGCACGGGCGAACGAGAGTGTCGGAGGAGGAAGTGGGGAGGGAACAGGGAAGGGCACGGAAGAGGGGCGGGGGTACGAGGTATTAAGCCGTCATCAAGCCCTGCGAGTGCGCTCGCTGCCTCATTGCCGTGCATGCCGTGCACAGGCTCAACCTGCCGTACACGGGCGCCAACCTGCCGTTCTACGAGCCCTCCAAGATCGAGATGAAGATGGCGGCGCAGTACTACGGCGTGCAGGTACGACACGCAGTGCTGCGTGTACTGTCGCGTGCATAGGCACGGCTGTGTGGATGGGTACGGCAGAGGGCGGATGTACGGCAGAGAGGGGGCACTGCACGGGTACTGGGAGCTGGGCTACTGCAGCTGGGGGGGGGGCGTGTGCGGCCACGTCAAACACACGTGCGTGTGTGTGACACCGCTGAGCGCCACACCCACACCTACAACGTCTCTGCCGCCTCGCTCCGCCTCCGCCGGCCCCCCACGACGGTCCACTGCTGCCGCCGTCGCCGCCCTCCATGGACTACTGCTGCTGCTGCTGCTGCTGCCTGCGCAGGTGCCGGCCTGGGTGCACATCGAGTCCGCCGAGGTGGGCCATGCGTCCGAGGGGAGGAGGGGACTAGGGTGGGTGGGCGGGTTGTAGATACCAGCCCAATGCAATAGAGCGAGGAGGAGGGCGTGGCCTATGCTTTGACAACGGAATGGCACTCGACAGTAGTCCCCATCCCCGATTGCACCGAGTTCCCAGCTTCCCAGCGAACCATCCCGCAAACCAGTACAGAGAAGGCGATGAGCTCTTTTAGGGGGGGAGGACAAAGGGGAGGACACGGGGGAGGACACGGGGGGCGGACTTGTGCTCTCTGACACACATGGTGTCGCCCCCTTGTGCTCCCCTCGACCACACGCTCGCACACACTGCATCGCATACGCTGTCTTTGAGCTTTGTGTTCCTTGTGCTCTTTTACACACACACACAATTGTTCCGTTTGATTTGATTTAACACGCACACACGCACACACACAGGATATGGAGGCTGGCCTGGCAGAAGTGCTGGCGCCGCCCTCCATGGGCGGACTGGGCTTCCCCCTTATTGTCAAACACCCCAGGTGGGTACGGGGCACGGAGAAAGCAGCAGGGGACACGGGACAGCAGCAGCGGGCAGGCCGGCGGCGGCCGGGCGGGGCGAGGGCGGAGGGGGGGGTTGCGGTTGCGGCGGTGTCTTGAGGCTGCGCGAACCTATCGCTCTCCACTGCGGTGCTCGACATGCTCGGCACCCAAGTCGACGTACGGCACTCAATCACCAACACACCAAACCCCCACCAAAAGTAGGTTCATCGGTAAGATAAAGATAATATGTTCCCAACGATGTGATGCCGTATACACGCACACAGCGGCTATGGTTCCGTCGGTATGACTAAGGACAGCAAGGTCACCAACGAGCAGCAGCTGCGGGAACAGGTGCGTGTGAATGGGGGTTTGTGGGCTTGTGTGTGTAAGGAGGGGGGATTACCTGGGGTGCTGTGGGGTTGGAGGGAGGCAGGTTGGGTATTGAGGCACACGCGCGTGGGGGACTGCAGACGAGTGGGGGGTCCGTAGCTAGCCCGTGCTTGCGGCAGGGGCCCGGGGCGCATTCTCCTCAAACCTGCGTGCCCCTGTGCGACACAACCGCCAACCGCCAACCGCCAACCGCCACGTCACCACAACCACAACCGCCATCAGGTATCACTACTGGTGCAGCAGTTCGGCGGCGCCCTCATTGAGGAGTTCATCAGCGGCCGCGAATTCACAGTCCTGGTAGTTGAAGAGCCGGCGGCGCCGCCGCCGGGATCCGCCGCCGCCGCCTGCATGGAGGCGGTGCATGGCGGCGCCGCCATGGCGGCGGCCGCAGCCGCCGCCAGCGGGGCCAATGGCGGCAGCGGCGGCGCCGCCACCGCCGATCAGGCGGCAGATGGGGCGACGGGCAGCGGGAGAGGGGCGGTTGGGGGTGTCAAGGACGCGGCGGCGAGTTTGGATCCGGATCTCAGCTCGTTCCGTGTTGTGGCCTACACGCCCGTGGAGTGCGCGTTCGGGCCAGGTGCGTAGGGAAGGCGGGGGGCCTATAGACGATGTAGCTGCCCCGGGGGTGGGAGGGACCGTGGTCCAGCCGGTGTCTTGCCACACGTTCAGTGCTGCATGTGCTCCGGATGCTTTTACACCCACACACCCACACCACCACCCGCCCACCTGTCCCCTTCCCCCGCTTCCCCAGGCGAGGACTTCAAGCACTTTGACCTCAAGTGGAACGACTACGAGTCGTTGTCCTGGCGGCCGTGTGCCGAGCCGTCGCTGGCGGACCGACTCAAGGTGCGGGGGGGGGGGGGAGAAGGGAGGAGAGGCGTGGGGAGCGTGCGGGGGAGTAGGGGAGTGTATGGGTGCATGGGCAATCCGGCAGTCAACAGGGGTTGACTCTGTGAGTGATTCGCTGCGCCAAGAATGGGCTGTCACGCGCCCTCACCCTCCCACCCACCCCCACGCCCCCGGCGTCACCGCGCGCAGGAGGCCGCACGCAACACCTTCATCGCCACTCGCGGCGTCAGCTACGGCAGGTGGGCGTGTGTGTGTGGAGCGTGCGCGTGTGTGTGTGTGTTGGGGGTGGGGATTGTAGATACCAGTCCAAACTAAGCCGAACCCAATGCAACAGAGCGAGGAGGAGGGGAAGGTGGTTTGGGGTTTGGGTGCCGTAGAGACCACGTGCTCATTTCACACACATCATCTCCTGCCATAGCGAGGCCAACCTATTCGAGCCACGTCAGAAGCGTCCAATGCACCTCCGCATCCCTCCCGCATCCCGCCGCATCCCTCCGCATCCCGCCGCACCTCTCTACATCCCTCCCGCATCCCTCCAATCCCTCCCCGATCCCTCCGCACCTGTGGGAAAACTACCCAACATGCAATGCCGCCGCGCCCCCCAGGTGTGACTTCCGTGTGGACGGCGCCACCGGCGAGATCCACCTGCTGGAGATCAACCCCAACTGCGGCGTGCTGTACCCGCCCGGGCTGCACGGCTCGGCAGGTGTGTGTACGGGGCTGGGTGTGTGTAGGTGGGTGGGTGAGTGTGTGCGTGTAGGTGGGTGTAAGGGTGTGTGTAAGGGTGTGCATGTGTGTGTATGCATGCACAGTTGACGTGTTGGAAAGTGGACGGGGCCACTTTGCTAGCGCAGCACACGATTGCATACGTCGTTACACGGCTTTGACGCTTGACGGCCCGCAGCTCACAGATCTCGGTACTGTAAGTATCATTAAGCTTATTCCTGGAACTATTCGCTGGAACTATCCCAGTTCTTGCTTACCAATTTCATTTGTGCCGTTACCCACAGACTACATTATGAGCCTGGACCCCGCACATGACCACCTCGCCTTCATCCGCACCATTGTCGCTGCCGCCCTGGAGCGACACCGCCTCAAACAGCGCAAGGTGCGCCCAGCCTTCTTCCGCCGCCGGCCGGTCGTGGCGGCGGCAGCTGCGCCGGCGGCGGCGCCGGCGGCTTCTGCGGCGGCGGCGGCAGCGCCGGTTGCGGCAGCGGCGGCGCCGGTGGCAGCAGCGCAGGCAAATAGGCATGCCAACGGCAACGGCAGCAGCAGCAGCAGCAGCGACTGTGGCAATGGGCATGCTGAGGCGACAACGGCAACGGAGGGGGCGGCGGCGATGGAGGGGGCGGTGGCGGCGGGTGGGGAGGCGGCGGCGGCGGCGGAGCAGCGCGCCGGCTCCGGCGGCGGCGCGGGGGGCTGGGGCCTGCGGGCTGTGATGCCCATCAAGGTGAGGCGGCACGTGGGTGCTAGTTAGAGAAGAATTATGAATACCAGCCCAAACGAAAGCAAGCCAAACTAAACTAGCGGAGCACAGCAGGCAGAGTGAGAGCAGGACGCGAGGCACGGCCTTGCGTGCTTCGACCGGACGCGTGTGCTGGCGCCTGGCGGCCGCCGCTTCGCCAAGCACTGTGGGGATCGAACAGTGGTACGGTGCTGCGGACGAGCCCACCATGGCGCCCGCCGCACACATGCACAGCGTCTCCCGTGTGCAAAGCAAGCAACACACACATACATGTACACACATGATGTCGACCCTTTCATCGTGTGCTTTCTTAACACACGTGCACACACACGCTCGCCTTGTTTCCCCACCAACACACACACACACTGTCTTTGCGCAACGTTTTCCTTGTGCTCTTTAACACACTGTCTTTGCGCTTTGTTTTCCTTGTGCTATTTAGCACACACACACACACACACACACACACACACGCCCCTACCTGCAGGCGGGGGAGGTGGTCCAACGCAACGAGCAGCGCAAGCACGTGCTGGCCTCTCGGGGCTTCGTGCAGCGCTGCTGGCCCGAGGGCTGCCGGCAGCGGGAGTGGTTCGACGGGTACGCCTACCCGCTCAACGACGACGTGAGTGTCTGTGTGGATGGGTTGATTGGTCGCGCGTACCTTGCAATCACATGCACGCTTCCCCCAAGGCCGTCAGAGGCAATCGCACTGACGTCGCGCCAACACCTCCTCACCTTCGCCCTGTCTGCCGCCTGAACCCGCCTGCCCTGCTGCTACACACGCCACCCCGTTTGCTTTCCCAACACGCCACCCCATTACACACACCTCACACACATGCACACACCGTCTAAGCAGGCTCCACTTTGTTGTGTTTATATCACACACACATAATACTTCTCCTTGCGCTGCGTAACACGCACACACACATGCCGACGACCACCCATCTGCGCCCCATTCCGCCTGTGTCGCTCATGCCACCTCCGTCTTCGCGTCAGCTTGTACCTACCTCTTTCTCTTTCTTTCACTACTAACTCTTTCTTGGGGCTGGGGCTGGGCTGGGCTGTGTGTCTTAGTTTTTGCCCTACCTCGCCGCCCTCGCCATTCCTCCTCGCCGCTGACACTGACCTGTGCTATCCTTCGCCTGTGCCTCACCGTTTCGCCCTTTGCTTGTAGGTGAGTTCGGCTACGATCAGCGGGCGGGCTACTCGGGTTAGGAGTGCCTGGGAACGTTGTAGGACACTCGCATGGGCTTGCACCCTTGGGATCGTGTGGACACTAATCCCCACCCAAGGTTAGGTAGATGGGCGTAACAGGTGCTTCGGGTAAGTATGGTCTCGGCTCGGCAGGTCGGTCGGCTGCGGTAAGTATACTCTGAAGGTAATCCGCGGCCGTAATTCTGCATCGCATACACTGTCCTACGCGTAATGTTTTCCTTGTGCTCTTTAACACACACACACACACACACACACACACACACGCACACACACACACACACACACACACACACACACACACACACACACACACACACACGCGCATACACGCTCTCCGCCCCCGCCGCAGGTGTGGGTGACCTGGTCCGACGACCCGGGCGACTGGCTGCCGCTCAACCACTCGTGCGACCCCAACACCTGGCTCCAGGGGCTGGACGCAGTGGCGAGGCGGGACATCGCGCCGGGTGCGGGACATGGCAGGGGGGGGAGAGGGGGGAGAGGGAGGGGGGGTGGGGGTCAGAGGGACAGAGGGAGAGGGAGAGAGGGAGACAGAGCCCCCTGCGGGCGTGTGTTATGGCACACGCATGCGGGATGCGGGATGGGCCCAGCTGCCAGGGACGCGCTGGGCTTCCCGCACGGCTCCCCTCAGCCACTGCCCTCTGTCCCGCCCAGCCGCCCTGTCATGCCCCCGGCATTCTGACTACCGTGGCCACTGTCTCCTCTCCTTCGTGAAATTACACCGTTCTCCATGAACGGCTTCTCCCCTCCATGCCACCTCAGTGCCCCTGCGCCAGCCGCTCCGCCACCACCCCCACATCGGTTAACCAGCCACCGCTCACCGCATCCCCCTCCGTCCTCCCTCCTCCCCACCTCCCCCTCCTCCCCACCTCCCCACCTCCCCCTCCCCCCCACCTCCCCACCCCACCCCGCAGGTGAGCAGATCACCATCGACTACGCCACCTTCTGTACGGAGCACATGGCCGCCTTCGACTGCTGCTGCGGCGCCGCCACCTGCCGCGGCCGCGTCAGCGGTGCCGACCACCTGGCGGACTGGGTGGGGCGCGTGTACGGACACCACGTGAGTGCGGTAGTGGCCGGGTGGGGATGTGAATACCAGCCCAACCCCCATTCCATGCACGCAGGCAAAACACACACGGCGCGCACAGCCCACATCCGATTATGCCCCCCCCCCCCAAAACACCAACACACACACACACACACACACACACACACACACACACACACATACCAATTTGCTGCATCGCATACACTGTCTTTGCGCAATGTTTTCCTTGTGCTCTTTAACACACACCAATTTTCCTTGTGCTCTTTAAACACACACCAATTTGTGCTCTCTGACACACCAACGCAGGTAAGCGGCTACGTGGCGGCGAAGAGGCGGGCGGCGGGCAAGCAGCCACAGGCAGGTGCCGCCACCAGTGCCACCGCTGCCGCCGGCGGGCCACACGGCAGCGCCGCCAGGAGGGATGCGTGGCTTGGCAAAAGGACAAAGCACTGAGGAGGTTGGAAGCTTGAGGAGGAAGATGCGAGGGCAGCAGCAAAAGGAGCGGCTGCAGGAGGGTCAGCAGCGGGGGCACACGCGGCGCTTTGGAGGTGTGGGGATGTGTGGACACGCCCCGCCGTGGCGTGGGCCGGCGACACGCGGGGGGCGCTGATGCTACCCCTCGACTTGGAGGCGGCCGCGCGGCCGACGCTGCGGGGAGCAGGAGACGCATGGCGGGCGGTGTGGCTTGAGGCCGGCTTCCTAGTTTCAGTGCATGAGTGCCTGTGACTTCAAGGTGCAACAGGGTGTGTGTGGAGAACGTTGTAGCGTGCATGAGCGCACAACACGTGTTATGCAGATATCAGTGGTGTAGTCAGGAGTGGGTGGGTACCCCGCATGCGAACAGCTTGCGCCCGGGTGGCTAACGTGGGACAGGGTGTGATGCATCGCAAGCAGATACCGTAACATCTTTTTGTATTTTTACATTTTAATCATTGCCACATTATAGGATGCGTGCCTGGTTCCATGTTGGCGCTTTTGCTTTGAGCACGTCTCATGTCTGGCTTTTTATCTATCTGTCCCAGCTGGGCTTGCAGGTGCATGCGTGGTGGTGTGTGCACACTTGCACTGTTGCTCCCGAGACAGCTTGTGCGGTGAAGCCTGCGGCCCAGTGGTGCTGACATCTGAGCCTGCCGCGTTACGCAACTCCGTATGGGAGCTAACAGGAGCAGAAATGTGCCCCTTATAAGGGAGACACGATAGGGCTGATGATAGCACAGTGCTAGGGTCACCCCCGGCCCAGGCCTCTTGCCGGGCCTAGGGGCTTCATGAGGAGGAAGGCACGCAGACGAACGTGCACCACCTTGTAACTCCGCACACATGCGGTACGTCCCAGCCGGCCCCAGCACCTACCGACAGTGTCTGCAGCGGACTTGGCTTGTGATGAAGTCGCTGCGGACAACATGCACGCCATTCTTGTTGTACAACTCGGGCGGGGGAGAATGCGCACCCACGAACCCATGCCACGAACACGCATGTCACATTTGCGCCATTCTCGTTGTTTGCGCTTCTTATTGACTGTTATATCAGGTCTTGCTCGCAAATGATGAGTCAACCACGATAGCACAAACGATGGCTGCCCTTGCGGGGCTAGCACTCCACGCGCTGGTGGGCCTCTGCACGCTCCACAGCGCGCTAGCTCAAGATGACGCACGCCCAATGAGGTTTACGTATGACACGTCAACGTCGGTGCCAAGTAACCACTCGCACATTGGGTTGTTCCCCCGCGGAACTAGTGCAGCTGAGGAAAACGAGCTTGACAGGCACGGCGCGCAGTTCACTTCAGCTGTATTCATACACCGCTTTAACTCGGTCATGGGCAACGTGAGCCTGCGCGCGGACCTGTACCGAGCAATCGACCTGGTCATGACCTCGGTGGACTTGCTGCCGCGCACGTTTCGCGGCGTGCCAGGCTCCTCGGACTTGCTGGCGGGGCACGGCGGGGGCTCGGCGGCGGAACGGACCGTCCTCAACTTGACGCTGTCGCTGTACGCAAATGCCAGCGGCCGCTTCCCGCTCGAGGCCGCCGGCGTTCGCAACATGTTAGCGGCACTGGGCCAGAGCCTGGCGGAGCTGTCGGTCGGCTCCTGCCACTCCTACCTGCGCCGCCTGGTGCTGGCGACGCTGGTGCGCCTGCAGTTGCGCATTCATGTGCCCGGCATGCCGCCGCGCGACGCCGAGCTCGCGGCGCAGCTGCGCTTCAGCCCCGACACCGACGTGCTGCTGTTCCGCATCTACCGCATCTTGTACGCCAAATACCGGCAGGGCGCGGCCGCGAAGGGCGCGATAGAGTTCCTGCACATCTCGAAATCGGGCGGCACGTCCATGTGCACCGTCGCCGACGCCAACGGTTGCTCGGCGGAGAGCACCTCCAACTTCGGCAACTGCATGGTGCGGCGCTTTGACGACCGGCCTCGCTGGGTTAGCGCCACTGCTCACAACGAGACGGCGCCGCTGGACGGCTGGCGCTGGTACTACCGCTATCTGGTCCGGAGAGGGGAGCGCTCCTGCGAGTACAGGTGGGGCTGGCGGTGGGGCGGGGCGGGGGCGGGGGCTTGGGATGGAGCTGGGAGCGGCGACGGTGGGTGACAGAGGCTGGTGGGCGCTGGAGGCTGAAGGAAGCAGGCTGGGGCGTGGGTGTGCCGGCGTAGGAGTGTCACGCGCATATGGTAGGGCCCCGCAGGAGGGGAAGAACATCAGCAGCAGCAGCAACAGCAGCAACAGCAGCGAAGGAGGTCGGGAGCGGCTGGGCTTGTCTCTCAGCGCAGCTGCCCTCCCACTTGCAAGCACCTGGCCCGCCCCCGCCCCAGCGCTGCGCCCGCTCACCGCCGCCGCCTGTCCTGCCTGGTCATGCCCTCCCCCTCCTCCGCCTCCCCTCCCTCCCCCTCCCTCTGCCTCCGCCCCCAGGGACGAGTTCATGCGCCGCAAGCGCTTCACCTTCTACTCCAACGAGTTCGCGGTGCACGGCGGACTGGACGACCGCAGCTACTGGGCCAACGGCAGTAGCACCGCCAGAAGCGGCAGTAGCAGCGGCGCGGACTCCGATGCGGCAGTAGCAGCGCGCGCAGCAGGGGCAGCTGGGGGGGCGGCCGGGCCCACCTACGCCTCGGCGCACGTGTGTCCGCAGTTCCTGAACGTCATCCTGCTGCGGCACCCGCTGTCGCGCCTGGTGTCACACATCAAGTGGATCATGAAGGTGCGCCTGCGCGTGTGATGGTTGTTGCTGTTGTTGTTGTTGTTGTTGTTGTTGTTGTTGTTGTTGTTGTTGTTGTGTGTGTGTGTGTGTGTGTGTGTGTGTGTGTGTGTGTGTGTGTGTGTGTGTGTGTGTGTGTGTGTGTGTGTGTGTGTGTGTGTGTGTTGAAAAGGAAACAACAAAACGAGGCCCGCCCAGACGGCGCGACGGAGTTACTTACGGATACCTACCGATACCGAGCGTCTTGTAGCCGCGTCGACCCCGGTAGTCATACTTACCCGCACAAAGCCTGGAACCCCCCTCGGGCGATCGACGAACGACCTGACCCCGAGTGGCACCCATATGCATTGTATGCGCCGCGCCCTGGGCGCGCTACAACGTTGACCCAGCACGCCTAATGCCCTGATTCCCGCCCGCTGGTCGTAGTCGAGCTCACCTACGGGTGATAGAGGAATTGCAGGCACAGGGGCGGCAGCGAGCAAGTGTCACGAGCAGGGAAAAGGGCGACAGCGATGTTAAGGGCGGCGTGCAGCAAGCAAGCTAGGACACGCATCCCAGTCCCGGCCCGCTAATGATTGCGGGAAAAGAGAGCGAGGCTGTGGTCGTCGAGAGACTTATAAGGAGTCATCGGCTGCATGGGGTCAAGTCGGCGGGCGTCGGTTGCGGAGCACTAGAAAGCAGCGAACCCCCGGAACTGCTGGACGTGGGCTAGTGTGTGCGAGTGTGTGGCGCCGTGGGCTGGCGGGAGCTGGCCTCCCGCTCCCCACTCCACGGCGGCACCGAGGCTAGGCATGCTCGCGGCCGCAGTGGCCGCGTCGGCTGTCCGAAACCAGCCCCCCGGGGAACATCCATATACTCCCCTGAAAGGAAAAGCGCGCCGTAGTGTGTCCACCAGTCCACGGGCTGGGCGAGGGGCGGGCGCATGGTAGTGCTGCGCCGTACACCGCCGCGACAGTACGTTCGTAACAAAGCCCGTCGATGAGGAGAGTCATCATGTAGTCATCATCATGTGTGTGTGTGTGTGTGTGTGTGTGTGTGTGTGTGTGTGTGTGTGTGTGTGTGTGCGTGTCTGTATTGAAGAGTAAAGGGAAAGAAATGATGCATGTGGAAGCGGGGCAGGGGAAAAGGGAACGCGCACCCGTGTGTTTGAAAACATACACACAAGTGTGTGTAGGTGTTGTGTGGTTGGGGTTGGGAGTATATCCTATGTGTTTATGTAAACGCGCATGCGCGCACCTATCGAACAGACGCGGGGGAGGGTTCAAAACACAGCAAGGCCGCCACGTGCGTATGCCGGCACACGTGTGGGCACGAATGCGCCATCACAAGACATGCTGCCGTATCCCCCTGCCGCCGTAACCCCCTGTGCGCCGTACATCGTACCTCACCCACGCTCGTCCAGGTGTACCGCACCGAGTACGGCAAGCTGCATGAGGACTTCTTCCGCGGCCGCGACGCGGCCTGGTGGCGCCGCTTCGCGCCCGCCGCCGTGGACAACTACAACATGCGGCTGCTGCTGGGGGAGGGCGCCTACTACGCGCCCATCGGTGAGGGCTGTGTGTGTGTGTGTTCGTGGTGGCGGGTGGGGTGCGGTGTGGGGTGGGGCGAGATGGGGTGGGGTGGGGTGGGGTGGGGGGTTGAGCAGGAGGACGTTTGGAGGATGTGAGGAGAGTGGCAGCGGGATGGCAGGAGAGAGCCCCAGCAGAGCGCCAGGCACATTGGTTGTGCGCCAGGCAATCACATTGGTTGTGCTGCCTGTGTGGATAGAGGAGGATTGTACGAAGTGGACGGCGGGGACGGGAAGGAGCAGAACGGGGTTGGGACGGGCGAAGGCGCGATGCTGCAGGCTCCCCACACATACACATACACATATACACACGCTCCCTCTCCCTCCCCCCTCACTTCTGCGACACCTATGAATGTAACCTCCCGCCCGCCTCTCCCCCGCAGGCAGCCTGACCGCCGCGCACCTGGCCGCTGCCCGGCTGGTGCTGCTGGCGTACGACGTGGTGTTGATGCTGGAGGCGCCGGACGTGGACGAGCTGTGGCTCAAGCAGGTGGGGGAGTGGGGGTGGAGCGGGGGGTTGCATTTATAATGCTTCAGAGGAAGGGGGGAGGGGGGGGCAGCGGGGGGGGGCAGACAGCTGCAGTGTGGCAGGGCGGGCGCGGGGAGGCGGGTGGGTGGGCTGGGCGCGCCACGTGAGGGTCAGGCTGGGGCGGGCGGGTGTGGAGGCTGGTGACCACGTGTGTATTTGTGTACGCCTAGTCAGCGGGTCACAATGCCACTGCTCCCGTACGTGGTCCTCCCCACACCTGCTTGTACCGGGCCCCGGGTACGCCGCACACGTGCGGGCCACTGCCGCCAACATGGCTGCATGCCGCTGGTCCGCCCCTCTCCCCCAAGACTGATCTGCTGCAACAACCTGTCAGCATCACCTCGTCTTAAGTCATCATGCTGCTGGCCTCCCCCGCGACAGGCGCTGGGCTGGCGCGTGGGGCTACGCTCCGCCTCGGCCCGCGTGGCTGGCGCCCACAGGGCCACGGCGGAGATGATGCCGCCCGACCTGGACACGTTGATCAAGGCCAACGAGAACGACGTGCTGTTGTACAACTTCGCGTATGCCGTACACCAGATAGACGGCGTCATGTTCGCGGCGATGGCGGCGGCCGGTATCCGGCCGTACCATGCGTACGACAGCCTGGATCCACAGGACCAATGGGTCGGCCGCCGAGTGAAGTGCGGCTTCGTAACACGGCGGCAGCAGTTCCTGATCGCGATGAATGAGGATCCAAAGTCGTACGAGCGCTCGTACAATGGATCCTTCCCGCGCGTGCTGTCGCCCGATGAGCGCGTGCGCGGCGCGGCGGCGGAGGTGGCGGCGGCGCTGGCGGCGGCGGGCGCGAATGTGCAGGCTGACGGGTCTATGGTGGCGGCAGCTTGGCAAGGCGTCGGGCAGGGCGGCGACGACGACGATGAGGAGGAGGGGAGGGCAGGTGGCGGCGGCGGCGTGGGCCGGCGGCGGCGGCACCGGCGGCGGTCGGCGGCGCGGCGGAGGATGGTTGAGGGCGAGGAGGCGGCGGCGGTGAAGGGCAGGGAGGAGGCGCACGCGCATGAGCGGGTTGCAGCAGGCAGCAGCGCTGCGGCAGTGGGCCTTGGTCCCGGGGAGGGCGCGGGGAGAGGGGGGGCTGCGGGGCGCGAGGGCGCCGGGTAGTGTGTCCGTGTGTGGCATGTGTGCGGGTGCGTGCGCCTTCCCTGTGCGTGCGTTTATACGCTGTGTGATTCAATGTGTGATTCACTGTGTGTTTACTGTGTGGTGTTGCATGCATGCGTGTGCACATGCGTGTGGTGGTGCCTGAACTGCCTGTGGGTGAAGCGTGGCGTGCATGGGCAGCGAGCGCGCTTGGACTCGGGACCAGCCCACCAGAGGAGCGGGCTGACCGACAGACACTGAGGCACAGGGGTGGGGTCGGGCGCTGACGTGACATAGCACATGGATGCATGGCGTGGTACGGGCGAATGGGTGAAAGCTAGCGTGCCAACTCGAGGGGTGAGACATGAGGACAACTCGCAGGACACGCACGCAAAACAGCACGGCGGGCCGGGCTTGCGGTTCACGGGCTTGCGGTGCGCGTGTGCAGGTATGATATAGGTGTCATGCGCCGGTGCAGGTGCGATGGCAAGGGTAAGGGGCAGGTTGGCGCAGTCCGGTAATGTGCAACGTGTACCTCAGTGCGCTGGTGCACTTGTGGCAGTCTGCTGTGGCAGGTCCATGGACTTCCTTGATAGGAGCCTCGTAGTATGACGTTTGACGATACGCCTTGTGAGGAGCCTCGTAACATAAGGATTGACGAGAGTGGTTTACTGACAGCTGCTGCTGCCTCCCCCAGCTGCAGATTGCAAATGCGGGCTTACCAGCCCATTTCCTGTCTGTATGTGACTGGTGTCCACGGTGGAAGGCACGGCTGGCGCGCGAGGGGCAAGCACGCAAAGCCCACCACCCCAAGCGGATACACGCATGTAGGGTGCCCAGTCGAGGCCGGAACACCGCTTTCAGAGGCTAGGCGAAAGGAGGCGCTACATGTCACCCCCCCCCCCCCAGGAGCTGGGTGCCTCCACTTGCACAACTCGCCTGCTCGTGCTTACCTGTTCAGTAGGATGGATGCATAACACTTCCCGGCACTCCTGTGCCTAGGCTTGTGGCGTTGAGGCACAGCGGTGGGGCTCTGGCGGGTTGAGGCTTGGCTAGGACTCACTGTGCGCGGAGTCACACGGACTTTGCCCGCGGGAGGGTTTGCAGCAAAGTCGGGGTTGGTGGAGCCAAGTTGGGCCCTGATAGCATGTGATGGCTCGGCGTCTTCGAGTGCTGGGACTGTCCCCTCTGTAACATCCGCATTCATAACACTTAGCCAACGCTCCGCCTACTGCAATGGAACGTCAATGGGGGGGGCTGTGCGCGTTCAGGGGTACACGGGGGACGTTCGGGACAGTCGTTGCGGATTCGTGGGAGAGGACAGTTCGTGCGGGATATGTGCGGCAGGCACGGTAATTGATGGGGGCGCCTGAAAAGACAGATGAGCCAGTGCAGACCGTGGGAGTTGCCGGGCGTCTTCACATCGCCCTTTCTCTTGTAAATAGGCGTCAGCACTGCGGTTGTGAACTGTTCAGGGAAACTTTCTTGTCCGTCTTGCGCCCGCCAGATAAGCTTCTGTTTGCCTACACGTCCACGCACAGAACTTGGCACCCCCAGGCATAAAAGCATAAGTCATTCAAACCAAGAGCAGGACCTGCCGGACCCAGCCATCAGTCAGCCACTCAGTGACTCAGCCCCTGGGCCAGCTCTGCGCACGCCCCCACACGGTACTATAAGATGCACTCCGGCCTCCGGGGGTCCCGCTGTAGGTTGCAGCGAGCTGCACACACAGAAACACATGACACGGCTGAGGCCAGTGCTGCTGCCGCCTCACGTCCGCACCACGTTGAGGCTGGGCGCACGCTGGTTGCACACGGGGCAGCGCTGCCCGCGGCCCTGCCCCCGCAGCCGCTCCCAGCATGGCGAGCACAAGCAGTTGTGCACCAGCAGCGAGCAAGCGCCAGCAGCGTTGCTGCTACTGCCGCCGCGGCCTGCGCTGCTGCTGCCACTGCTGCCGCCGCTGCGTGACGGAGATGGTGGCGGCGGAGGCGTGTGCAGGAAGCCCACGGTGGCGGGCGCTGCCATGCAGGCCACACACATTCCTTGAAGCCCGTCCGGCCGCAGTTCGCCGCCCGCCACAACACCGCTACCGCCCGTTGCCTCCTCCATCACCTCCCTTGCGCCGCGGTCCCCCTCGGCTGCACTGCCGCTGGCCTGCCATGCCCACCACCGCCAGCCGCTGCTGGCGTCACCCGCCTGCCCGGCCTGCTGCTGCCGACCCGGCAGCGTCACCCAACCGCCGGCGTCCTCCTGCCCATCATCGCTCTCGTTCTCATCGTCATCGTAGTAGCGACCGCCGTGCGCGGCGCCGGCCATGGTGGCGCCCATCTCGCTCGCGACCTGGTTTGCCCTCTGGACCAGGAACATCACCGCGACGCAGAGCGGCAGCATGATGAGCCCCCGCGTGAGCAGCGACAGCAGAGCCATCGCGCTGGTCGCAATCGCACCGCCTGTAATAAAAAGAGGCAGGAAGTCGAGGAAAAAGTTGGAACGCTGCCTCGCTTTGGGAGCCTTTCAAAGCTGGCCGTTGCCCATCACCCGACCATGTCTGCAGCAGCTCATGTCCTCACCTGAGCCGTTGCCCACTCGGCGCGCGTGCAGGAGGTCCGAGCAGGTCCGAGAAGGCGGGAAGGACCCAAGGGCCGGCTTGAGTGCTGGCACGCTGTCGTTTCCAGCTGTTTGTAGGACCTCACGGGTTTTATATATCGCGGTAATTTACTTGCAGACCGGAGAGCAAAACGGAGCCTGAAACGGTGCTCACTAACTTTGCATTGAAGCGCCCAATTGCACCAGGCTCATGCTGTCAGCTATACTTATGTTGTAGCGTGCTGCAAGTACTACGTATCTGCACCTACTACTAGCCTTGTTAGCTGGATCGCTGCCTTGCACCAGCACCAAAACTGTTCGCGGTCTGCCGGGTGCCACTCACTCGGGGCGTGCCCATACACGCCGCACCGTCCAAAGACCAAACCTTGCCTAATGCTTATACATGACATATGTATGTTATGACTTGTTGTTTTAAGCCATGCCGCGGCCTGCCCGCCCGCCGAGCTCGCGAAATGCAGCGACATGCCCCGACATGGTGCACGAAGAGCTGCTTTTAGCCATCGTAAAGCCTTGATTTCCCATTCTTATAGCCAAAAGTAGACATGGCATCAGTTATGGTTTAAAAAAATGGCTCGTCGAGGGACCTCGGTCGCGAAATTGCCGGTCGGCAGAGCCTCACATTTTGCCCCGGGAAACATTCCAGTGCAATATTGGGTATCTAAATAACAGATTGAGTGAGTTACTGCTCTCTCCAGCACAGTTTGGCCCGATCAGACCGACACGCCACACGCGCCCATCGGGCGCGGTCGGGCGCAGGGCTGGCGGGCCAAAACCTGCTCATATCGACCTCAGGCGAACGCGGACCGCCCTCCCACTTGGCCAGCAAGCAAATAATATATATGCGAAGGTTCTGATAGCGTGGGTGATGGCATGGGGGACGTTTTGGCCGTCAGGAAGCCCCCCTGCCCACCCCCAAGAGGGGGCCAGGGCCGTACGGCACTGGGGGTACCGTCGGAAAAGAAATCTGACACGACAGGTGTGTTCCGGGTAGCACCTGTCAATAATGTGACTGGTGTCCACGGTCGAAGGGTGCCCCGTCTAGGCCGGAACACCGCTTTCATGGGCTAGACGAAAGGAGGCGCTACATGTCACATCCCCGTCATCCCTCGCGCAGGAGAGGTCTAACGCTCGCCGCCAAACCGAGCGGGTTTTCAGCAGCATTGGCGCTTGCTTGATGTAGAACAGAAGGGGCCGGTGATGGGGCGCCAGCTTTCGGGAAAGCGGGTCCTACAACGGAGGAATTGCACCCGGTTTGGCATACGACCTGCGTCCTCGCCCCTGTTGCAGATGCCTACAGGATAGGCATGCGTGCGAAAAGGATTGACTGAATAACCCAGCATGCAAAGGCCACGGATTTTGCGACTATCGCGCGTCCCCATGCAGTGCTGCGAGTCAATTCGCGCGCTGGCGCTACCCATATTTCCAACTGACTTCCACAAGGGGAGACTACTTAAGTCCCACCCCGATTATCAAAATGCAGGTAGGTAGGGGGGATCGGGGGCCCACTTTGCTGAAGTCAGCAGCGCACTTGCAGGCTTCGGCGCGGGCGATCGGAGCCCTTCCAGCACAGCGCAGCGCACCGCAATGAGCAAATTCACTTTCACTGAGCCTGACTGAAGATCTGGCGCTGTGGGCAGAGCTTAAGTCCCTGCGGCGGGAGCCTCGCACCTTGGATGCCGGGCCTGCTTTTGTAACGCCCACAAGCAGCTGGCAAGGAGCTTAGTCTGTAGAATTGCGTCTCCCATGTGATAAGTGCGTGCGCAATTTGCCAAACCGCATAATTGCGCGTGCCCGCCCTGCTTATCTTTGCTTGCAGGCGCAGATGCAGCGCAGCGCTAACCGCGCCTTCGCGGGCCGCAAGGCTTCGTCCCGCATGGTGATGCCCGCTAAGGGCGTCTCGGGCCGCCGCAGCCGCACCCAGGTCGCCGCGCAGGCTGCCTTCAACAAGGTGCTCATCGCCAACCGCGGCGAGATTGCTGTGCGCGTCATTCGCGCCTGCAAGGAGCTGGGCCTGCAGACCGTGGCCGTCTACTCCACCGCTGACAAGAACTCGCTGCACACGCTGGTGCGTTATCGACAGCGCAGCCTACGGGCGGGGGCAAGGCCGGAGGGGCACGTCGGGGAACGCAAAGAAGGGGGACGGGTTTTGGGCACGTGCGAGCTGGGAAGGCTTCCCCGCAAGCGCGTCGGCCGACGCGGCACGCACGGACCCAATAGCTTTTGCCTGGTAAGCGGAAGGGGCAACGTGTTAGCATTGCATGCACGCGAGGGAGTAAATTGCAACACCGGGCGGGTGGCACGAGCGTTACATGAAGAGGCGGGCGTTGCGTGCCCGAGGCGGCCAACGCACGGCCCCGTCGCTCAGCGCCCGCCCCCTTTCCCGCTCTCCCACCCCATGTAAAACTTCTTCGACCGAAGCCTAACCCCCTGTCGCTGCTTCTTCTCCACCCATCCCCGCAGCTGGCCGATGAGGCGGTGTGCATCGGCGACGCGCCCTCCTCCGAGTCCTACCTCAACATCCCCAACCTGCTGGCGGCCGCCGTCAGCCGCGGCGCCCAGGCCGTGCACCCCGTGAGTGCGCCCCTGTGTGTCTGTAGGGGTCTGTGTGTCTGTAGGGGTCTGTGTGTCTGGGTGTGTCTCAAAGGCGTCTGTGTTCCACTGCTAGGGGTGCTGGGGCTGTGGGGCGCTGGGGCTGGGTTGGGCCCGGGTCAGGGCTGTGGCTGGGCGGCTGGGGCTGTGGCTGGGCGGCTGGGGAGAGGAACAGGGGACTGGGGGCGCAATGCGTTAAGGCGGCCATACCGCTGCGTATCACGGAGCCCTCGACACACGTAACAGCGCTCTCACCCACCGTAACACCTGTGCACCCCTAACTCCATGCCTGACTCCTCCCAACTGACGAAAACCTCCGCCCCTCTCCGCCCCAACCATCCACTAACTCCCCAAGGGCTACGGCTTCCTGTCTGAGCGCGCCGAGTTTGTGGAGATCTGCACCGACCACGGCCTGGAGTTCATCGGGCCCAAGCCGCAGCAGATCCGGCTCATGGGCGACAAGTCCACCGCCCGCGACACCATGAAGGTGTGAGGGAGGTGGAAGGGCGTGTGTCGGATAAATCGGATATGGTGCTTGAGTATTAGGGTGCTTGGGTGTTTTGGGTGTGTGACGGGTCGTAAATGGTAACTGTGTGCGGCTGTGGGGCCGGGTGCGTATGTGTGTGTGGACACATACTGCCCATCAACGCCCACTGCTGAACCCACCCCACGTCCCCCTGCTCTCGCCCACCCCACGACGCCGCCCCTGCAGAAAGCCGGTGTGCCCACCGTGCCCGGCTCCGAGGGCCTGATCCAGGGCGACGCCGACGCCATTGCCAACGCCCAGCGCATCGGCTTCCCCGTCATGATCAAGGCCACCGCGGGTGAGGGGTGGCGGGGGAGGGGGTGGGAGGGGTGGGAGGGAGGGAGGGAGGGGGTGGGAGGGAAGGAGGGGGAGGGAGGGGGTGCGAGGGGAAGGGGGTGCGAGGGGAAGGGAGGGGAAGGGGAGGGAGGGAAATGGGGGAGGCGGAGAACAGTGGGGACAGCAAGGGGGAGAGGAATGGGGCGGGGGCGGCGGCTGAGAATGGGGCAGCTTCGTGTTGTAGCTCTGGCAGGTAAGGTGGGGCGCCATGGACACGGATGGGACTCATCTTCGGTCTTCAGTCGTTGGTCGTAGGAAAGCTAGGGGATGCTCTGCCGATACTTGCGTGTACGATATGGTGGTATGGTACTAGGCACTGACTCCCCTCTCTCGCCATGCCATGCCGACCCAGGTGGCGGCGGCCGCGGTATGCGCCTGTGCACCAAGGAGGAGGACCTCATGCCCCTGTTCAAGCAGGTAGGAGGGGGCCGAGGAAGAGGGGAGCGGGAGAGGGGAGGAGAGGGGAGGAGGGAAGAGGGAGGGAGGGCCGGATGGAAGGGCCGCACAGAGGAGGGGAGGTACGGGACACACATGAACACGCCTGGAGGCACGGTCCTGGCTTTGGGATTAAAGGGCAAGGAGCAACTGATCTGGCGGACATTAGGAAGGGGAGTCGGCGAGGCTCATGCATGGCAAGGACAGGCTACGCGGCAGGCAAAAGGGACACCGTGTTGTGGAGGCAGCCTCCAACTACCACAGCACTCTTCCAACACGCACCACCCCTCTCCCCCACCCCGCCTGCCCACCTGCCCACCTGCCCACCTGCCCACCTGCCCACCTGCCCACTCCCCACCCCCACAGGCCCAGCAGGAGGCCGAGGCCGCGTTCGGCAACGGCGCCGTGTACATGGAGCGCTTCGTGCAGGACCCCCGCCACATCGAGTTCCAGGTGGGGACGTGTATTTCTGTGTGTTGTCATTGTGTGTTTGTGTATGTGTGCGTGTGTGGGGGGGGAGGGGAAGGGGGAAGACCAATGAGGGAGGAGATGCAGCGTGCTTGTTGTGTGTGTTGGGAAAAAAAGGAGGGCAGGAGACGGAGGGGAGTGGAAGAAAGGATAGGGGGGAGTGGGGTAGTTTGCCCACGCAAGTACACCAAGACCTCGTGGCATGACGACAGGATATGTGCTCGAAACAGTTGTCGGCCAACTCGGCTAGGACGAGTGTGACTAGCTGCGGCCGGTGATTGCGTCACCTTCACACCCAACTCACAACCCAACCCCTCCCCCCCAGTGCAAGTCCCGCTTCCATCTCTAATACACACTGGCCTCATGCACGCATGGCTGCCCCTGGCTGCGCCCTCACCTCTCAAATAACCATGAATGTAACCCCACGATGCAATCCCCCATCCCATCGCCACACAGGTCCTGGCGGACAAGTACGGCAACGTGGTGCACCTGGGTGAGCGCGACTGCTCGGTGCAGCGCCGCAACCAGAAGCTGGTGGAGGAGGCGCCCTCGCCCGCCCTCACGCCCGAGGTGGGGCGGCAGGGATAGCTGATGGAAGGAGCGGGGGGAGGGGGAAAGCGGGGGGTTGTAGAATCCAGCCCAAACTTATCCAGCTTACAAAGGCTCGCATTTACACATTTACGGTGAGGGAAGGGAGGAGGGGGGGGGTTGAAGATCGACCGGGAGCAGTATGATCATGAGCGGCTGTCGTCATGAGACAAGCGGTACCAAGGACCGGCCGTCCGGGCGGGGAGGGGAGGGTGGGGTGGAGGAGGGAGGATAGCGATGGAGAGCGGGTCTCGTGGAGTTGAGCTTAATGAGTGAGTTCGAGGTGGGAAACGGAGCCTGCATCCAAGCCTCGAAAACCATGCCACCCGCAGCCACGCCACCGCGCTCCGCCGTCACACTCGACCACCACCCATCTCCTCACCACCCCCTCACCACCCCCCAGGTCCGCAAGGCCATGGGCGACGCCGCGGTGGCCGCCGCCAAGGCCATTGGCTACGTGGGCGTGGGCACCATTGAGTTCCTGTGGGAGAAGAAGGGCTTCTACTTCATGGAGATGAACACCCGCATCCAGGTGAGGCCGCGTGTGCGTGCGTGTGGCGTGTGTGTGTGTGTGTTTCGGGTGATGGGGAGGTGTTTGTGTGGGGTGGGGTGGGGTGGTTTGTAGGTTTTGACTTGTGGAGGTTGGAGTGGGGATTGGGGTTTCCTGACCGGGGCCTGTCAGCAGTGCACGCGCTGCCTGCCGCTCCCGCACGGTCAGCCGTACAACGCCTGCCTGCCACTTCCGCACTGCTCTCACTGCGCACCCCCTCCCCATGCCAGCATGGGTCCGATTCCGTGGCCTACTTAGCGTTTGCGCGCGTCCATTCCCGTCGCGGCGGCCATAGCATTTAGGTTCCTTTGCTTTTGCCTTGTGCCTCTCACCTCGCCCTCCCGTTTCTTGCTATGCATGGATGTCTGGACGTCACGCGGCGTGGGTTCCAATGCCACGCCGCAGGTGAGTACACGCCGGGGTATGTAGGAAAGCTATTAGGGCAGCGAGCGTCCGTAGATCGCGACTAGTCGCGCGTAGTAGTGTCGCCGTGCCGCCGCGAACTTAGGTCGTGTCAGGCTATGCAGCAGCTTTATATCAAACGGGAACACTACTTCGGAGGGTCTACGCGCTGGAGCTGGAGCTGGAGCTCGGGCTGGAGCCAGGAGCTGGTCGACATCGTCGGTAACGCTTCATGTTCCGCAAGATGGTCTACCGTCTACCACTTCCTTAACTAATCATGAATGTAACCCCCCCGCGATTGACCGCTGCGGCTTTGGCATGTGGGGGATGAGCCCTGACCCGGCGATTCCGCTTAGTCCGCCATAGTGCGTAAGCGATGGCGGACTAAGAACCCACATGCCCCGGTCCTTCGGCATTCGGTGGCCCGGCATGGAAGCAAGTACGTGGCAGCTCTGTGTATGTCGCGCCGGGTGATTCCCCCGACATCCGGGAAGCGCACGGACCTCTGCAATGCCTCAAGACAAGCCAAGAACCACCAGTCCGCTGCTGCTCTGCGTATGTCGGGCCGGGTGATGCCGCCCGATATCCGGAGCACAGCGGCTGGTGCGCACGAAACCATCCATATCATAGTAATGGCGCCGACATCAAGACCGACTACATGTTCCGTACCGTCCAGCGCCTGTGCTTGTGCCTGTGCCTATGCCTGTGCCTGTGCTGCCGAGTGCCGTTCACTGCCGCCCCCAACAGGACGGCCGCCGGGTTTCCAGGGAAAACACACCGTCCACGCGGCAAAGGATAGCAGGGCACCCCACCCACCTGCGACTCTCTGGGCCACCACCCCGTGGCCCGGAGAGTTGCGTGGTGGTGGGAGCTCTTAGGAGCCCCGCCACGCAGCCCCTAGTCCCCCTCCCCATGCCAGCATGGGTCCGATTCCGTGGCCTACTTAGCGTTTGCGCGCGTCCATTCCCGTCGCGGCGGCCATAGCATTTAGGTTCCTTTGCTTTTGCCTTGTGCCTCTCACCTCGCCCTCCCGTTTCTTGCTATGCATGGATGTCTGGACGTCACGCGGCGTGGGTTCCAATGCCACGCCGCAGGTGAGTACACGCCGGGGTATGTAGGAAAGCTATTAGGGCAGCGAGCGTCCGTAGATCGCGACTAGTCGCGCGTAGTAGTGTCGCCGTGCCGCCGCGAACTTAGGTCGTGTCAGGCTATGCAGCAGCTTTATATCAAACGGGAACACTACTTCGGAGGGTCTACGCGCTGGAGCTGGAGCTGGAGCTCGGGCTGGAGCCAGGAGCTGGTCGACATCGTCGGTAACGCTTCATGTTCCGCAAGATGGTCTACCGTCTACCACTTCCTTAACTAATCATGAATGTAACCCCCCCCCCCCGCCCTCCCGGCGCGCGCGCCTGCTGTACCATCACCTACCTACGCCTCCATTTCTCATTTGGTCATGAATGCAACCTCCCGACCCACCCACCCCATTCACCCACCCACCCACCATACCCACCTGCCCGCCCCCAGGTGGAGCACCCGGTGACGGAGATGATCACGGGCGTGGACCTGATCCAGGAGCAGATCAAGGTGGCCATGGGCGAGCGCCTGACCTTCACGCAGGAGGACATCCAGTTCAAGGTGCTGGGGGGGGGCGATGGGTGTGTGTGGGGGGGGGGAGGTTATACCGAACTCAATGGCATAGAGCGAGGATGGGGCAGGATAGCCGTGCAAGGGCAACGGAGTGCTGATAGCAGAAGTTCACTGGGGGTTGCGGGTACGAACTGTTGACGCCAGGGGCGGGACTGGGCCGCAGGGTTGGGGTTCCTACTGCATAACGGCACACACTCAGAAGCACTCCTCCTCAGAACACACACACACACACACACACATACATACACACACACACACATATCATCAGATCTCACACCTTTTCACACCCTGTCACGCGCTCTCCCCCACAGGGCCACGCCATCGAGTGCCGCATCAACGCCGAGGACCCCTTCCAGGTGAGAGCGCGCGAGTGAGCGTGTGTGTGTGCGTGTGTGTGTGGAGGGGGGGGGACGTGTGGGTGTGTGGGTGGGCGGAGCCGGGGGTGGCGGGCAGCAAGTGCCTTCCACCGAGCGCACGAGTTCGCCTCGTCCCGGACCTGCCAACGCACCTCACGCCAACCCGCTCATACCAACCCCTCCCCTCCCAACCCACCAACGACTACGTCTGCATCCTGTATCGCTGTTCCGACCATCTTCGCACCCCCTGTGCTCCGCTCGTTTTCGTTGGTTTTGGTTTGGTTTGGCCTGGTATTCACAACCCCTCCCACCCCTCCCACCCCTCCCACCCCTGCTCTCCGCCCCCCCACAGAACTTCCGCCCCGGCCCCGGCCGCGTGTCCACCTACCTGGCGCCCGGCGGCCCCCACGTGCGCATGGACAGCCACCTGTACCCCGACTACCTGGTGAGGCGGGCGGTTAGCGGGCAGGAGGCGGGGGGGGGGGGAGTGGAGGCGGGGGAAAGGGAGAGGCGGGGGGGGGAGAGGAGAGAAGGAAGGTGCGGGGCGAGGCGGGCGCTGTCCTGGAGGGTTCGGGAGGGAAGGGGGCGCGGGCTGGGGAGCTGTGTGGACGGACATGGCGCGGCGCGGCGTGGCAGGGTTAGGGTCAGGGTCGGGGCCGGTACCGTACTGTCAGTGTGGGAGAGGTGTCTCGCCCGAGCCCACCATCACACCATGAAGTCCCAGGCGCAAGCCGCACCTCCCCCTCAAAAGCCGCCTGCATACCGTGTGAGCTCCCCACGTGCTGTCCCCGTGTGCGCCCCTCCATGCGTCACTTCGCCTCACCCCTCCCCCTTGGCCTTGATGGGTTGAAAACCTGTCGTCTGCAGTCTTGCGTGCATCCTGTACCGCTGTTCCAACCATCTTTGCAACACCCTTTCCCCCTCGCTCCAGCCCCTACGTGTCAACCGTGCAACCCCCCCTTCCCCCTTCCCCCTCCCCGCAGGTCCCCCCGAACTACGACTCCCTGCTGGGCAAGCTGATTGTGTGGGGCGCAGACCGCCAGCAGGTGGGAAGGGGAGGAGATCAGAGCGTGTGTGTGTGTGTATGTAGGCCGTACGCGTACGCATGTGTGTGCTAGGGAGAGAATGAGGGGCGCGAAGGAATAGAACCAGCCGAAACCCGGACGCAATGGCGTGTGTATACTCATGCGTATTGGTAAGACCCGGCTCCGAGCCGCTCACTCCTCTCTCCACCTCCCCGCCCCCCACCCACCCCCACCCCCACCCCCACCACCATCTTACGCAACCCCATACATTCCTTGACTCTTGGGACCTATTGGGCTCGGGCACATAACCCCCCTCCCCTCCCCTCACCACTCTACCCTCACTCCCCTCACCACTCTCCCCTCCTCTCCCCACCCCCTCCTCTCCCCACCCCCTCCTCACCCCACCTCTCCCCACACACACACCACCTGCAGGCCATCACCCGCATGAGCCGCGCGCTGGACGAGCTGGTGATCACGGGCGTGCCCACCACCGCGCCCTTCCACAAGCTCATCCTGGCCACGGAGGCCTTCAAGGCCGGCGACGTGAGTGAAAAGACACATAGGGGGATGAATCGGAGGGGGGAGGGGTTGTAACTACCAGCCCAATCCAAATGGGGGGTGGAGGGAAGGGGGGGGGGGTGACTGGGGTTGGTAGGTTTGGAGGAGGGAGGTGAGGGTGTGGCAAGGGCGGCTTGCGGGGATGTTGGAGAATGCATGACTTCGTCACAAGTCCGTGTTCTCTCCTCCCGCTCTCAACCTCACCCTCCTCACCCCACCCACCCACCCGCACCCCACACACAGGTTGACACGGGCTTCATCATCAAGCACGCTGAGGAGCTGAAGGAGTCGCCGGGCGTGCCCAAGGTGTGTGTCTAGGGGTTCTTGTGAGTGCATTCTGTACCGCGTTCCTAACCATCTTTTCAAACCTCACCACGATGCTGCGTTGCCTCGCTTCCCATTCCTCCGCATCCCCCTCCCACCCCTCCCTCCCTCCCCTGCAGGTGCGAACCTACCTGTCTGACCTGGCCAAGAGCCGCAAGACCAAGACCGCCAAGTAAATGCTTGATCCAATACTCGACCTATAACAGCCTCGTGCAGTGTCGTGTGTTGAGCACTTGAAAGCCATGTTTGGCCCAGGCTGGGAAGAATTGGGAGGCGGTGGATGTGATTGTGAGGACATCAAGAGCAGCATAGCAGGGGCGGGTGCGAGTCGCTGGCCCCTCGCGGGACCTGCAGCAAGGTGGCAGGCAGGCAGCCTCGTGAACTTGGTGATAACCATCTTGCGTCGTGTGCGTTGATCTGTTCGCGAGTTGAGACGCGACGTGACGCGAGCCGTCAGGCGTTGTTCCACAACCGCGTGCTGATCAATGATGTGTGTGATAAAGCTGGCGTGTTTGGTTTTAGGGCACTTTCAGGGGCCGCGGTCGGAGGCGTGCGTGTGCGTGTGGTGTTTGCTGCCCGCGCGCGCTTCCAATACCCACCGTGGCGTTACTGGGGCCCTTACCAAAGCCAGGCCAGGAGCATGCCTGCAGCCTGAAGCGAAGGTGACGGACATGCTTGGAGAAGATGTGATAGCGGTGGTTGTGTGTTGATGTGTTGATAGACACGTGACTTGGTGGTGTGGTGAGGGCGCAAGGAAATGCACACGTACGCCTGGGGCCGGGGGGGGGGGGGGGTCGCGGCCGGTCCCGCCGGAAGAGGGCTCACACGCCAGAGGGCCTTCATGCCGGTGCGCCATTTTGGAGCGACACGCGCGGTCGCGCGGCGCGGCGCAGGCAACTGTAAGAACACGTACCGTACAGATGGCGACATCACCACCGCGCTAAGCAGGGGCGCGGGAACGCGCTTAGCGTCGCATCAGGTTCCCCTACAGAACGCAGTGCACAAAGGTTCCGTGTGTGTGGACGGCTGTTGGCTGTTGGCTGCGCTGTTCATGACACGAACGTGTCAGGCAGGAGCTGTTCGCATCACCGGTATCGCGCACGGTTACTTTCGCAAGGTCTGTTTGTTGTCGACCGTGCAACCGTGCCGCGCTGTCCGAGCAGGCACAAATGTCGGGCTGTCGGCACTTGCCCCCCGTTGTGATAGGAGGCCGCATGGTTCGTCTAAAAAGCATTCTCGGTAAGAGGTGCAGGCAACCAATACACCCCTGGCCAGCAGCAGCAGTATTGCCGCGGGTACGGTACCCAGCGTACCGTACCCAGCGGCGTATCCGTATGGGTCAGGCTGGGCCAGAGCCCGTGGAGGCCACAAGGGGGCACAAGGGGCAAGGGGGCAAGCGTGTGACGGCTGAAGTGCTGATGCGGCGCACACATGTCATTATTGGCTACCTAGTATAGGAATAATGACACTAGGCAGTGGAATATCGCGATGCAGCAGGGTCGGGCAGAACACGACCGGTCGGCCTGGTCAGCCTGGTCGGGCACCGTCGGTGCCTAACGGTCCAGGTCCCGCGCATGCTTTACACTCGCCAGGTCCTCAGGTCGTAGACTATCAGGCTCTTGATGCATATATGGCAGCTGGTCCAGTGGCCAACTTCGTGCCCGTCCGCGTGCGCTTTCGGTTGATGATGCTCCTCACAAAGCGGTTGTGGGTGAATCTGCAGGTGTGAAAACCATGGAGCGCGGCCCCGGCATGTCGTTTATACATAAGTTGACATAAGGGTTGGTGACTTGCGTGTGCGATACAGCAGGGTAGTAGCAACCTGCTTAAGAGCGGGGCAGCGAGCCGTAACATCAACGTTGTGACGAGTAACCGCGCAGCTTGTCACAAACACGAGGTGAGCGGGCCCTCGTGGGACGCAAACGCTTACAAGCCGAACTACTCCTTGCGATAAGCATGCGCAATGCAACAACTGCTGTTCAATCAAAGTGGTCATGCGGTGCCTGGCCGAAATTGCGCTGACACGGAACGCCGGTGTGGGTTCGCGCTTGCTGGGATTCAACAACTGCCAACTTTGGGGTTCGCGGGCTTGCCTTGCGGGGCGAAGGGCGACCGTGCGTGCTATCGACCCGACCTTCCCACACCGGCCACACCTTCCGCACCCGCCTTCCCTTCCACGCCTTCCCTGGTCGCATGTCTCGACGAGCCCTCTCCTACCCCCACTCGCAACAGGCTCGTTTGGCAGCCGAACTCTAGACCATGTCTCGTCACCACCAGCCCCGGGCCGGCTCGGCCCTGGCTTCATCCCTACTCCTGGCGGCGGCCCTGCTGCTGACCTCGTGGGCGGCAGCGCCCGCGTCAGCCGAGGAGTTCTCCGGCTGCCTGCCTTCCATTGGCCTGTCGCTGCGGCGGCTGAGCTCGTTCAAGTCGGGCAACTGGACCGGCACCACCTCCATGGAAGTCATGGACTACGACCCCTTCTCCAAGCTCTCGGCTGTGGTGGAGGCGCGCGCGGCGAGTGAGTTGCTTGCTTGGTGGATGCAGCAGTAGTATGGCACTACGGTAGTAAGGGAGGGAAGGGTTGCATACACGCCTTGGAATTTGCATCTGCTATCCAATAAGTGCCGATGATGCAGCTATGGGCATCCAGGGAGTGCGCGCATAGCAGCATAGCTTCCACCTGTCATCCCCTCGGTTGTCTGCGACCCTACCTGTCCCTATCTGTCCGAAGCCCTGGCCCCCTGACGCCCTTAATCCCCCCCCCACACACACATTCACAGGCGTGCTTGCGCTGCTGGTTGTGAACCACGCCGATCCCGCCAACCCCTCCATCCACCTGCGCATCAACGTTAGCTCCTCAGCCGGAGAGGGCGACACCGTGGGAGTGCCCAACAGGTGCGCGGCAGGGGGCGGGGTCAGCCCCGGGGTCAGGGCCGGGGCCGGGTTCAGCCCCGGGGTCAGGGCCGGGGCCGGGGCCGATGTGAAATGGCTGGGACAATGCGTGCGAACTGTGACCTTGCTCACCGCATCCCTGGACGCCATGCACCACCACTAGTCGGGTAACCGTACCGCCGCCCTCACTCGCTGCTGATCCCCAGCGTGGCTGTGTACAACGGCTACGCGGCGCTGTCGCTGGACGGCGTGCCCTCCACCGCCCCCGGCATCCTGCGCATCTACAACCTGGCCAGCGGTGAGGCTACAGGGGTAAAGCGGATGGTGAAGTGTGTGTGTGTGTGTGTGTGTGTTTGTGTGTGGTGTGTGTGTGTGTGTGTGTGTGACTGGCGTCCCTATCGCTCTCAAGTAACACGTGCCAAACCCGTCATCCGCTTACCATCAATCCAATGCCACCAGGCGTCAAGGTGGGCGAGACCGTTCTGCCCGGCTGCGCCATGCCCGACTCCGTGGCGTGGACCCGCGACGGCGGCCGCCTTGTGGTGGCATGCGAGGGCGAGCCAGCAACCCAGGTGCGGGCGTGTGTGTTCGTGTGTGTTTGCTGTGTGCTGTCCAGCAGACCCGCGGGGCACGTACGTGCTGTGCTAACCGGCAGCCTTGTGCCCCTCATGATATCCCTGTCCCGAGCACCGCACTTGCTTATCGGCCCTCTCAACAAACACACCGCACGACCATACCTCCACCCGAAACCGCCGCCCCACAGGAGGTCCGCGGCTCCGACCCGAATGTGGACCCCAACCCCGTGGGCGCCATTGCCATCGTGACCGCCACCCGCACCGGCTCCTTCACGCCCGTGGGATCCTTCCCCACCTACTTCTACAGCCTGAGCTCCAAGCTGCTCAGCTTCCAGGTGGGGTGGGTGAGGCCGGCCAATCGACAAGGAGGAGGAAGCATGCACCGGGCAGCGTGGAGCCGGCACGTGCCTCCCGCTCACCACTTACCTCCGAGACTGGGGCAAGTGCCCACCCTTTCCAACCCTTCCTAACCCTCGCTGCACACATGCATACGCACGCCGCACACGCTGCACACAGACCTACATCGACTCGCTGTCTGGCAAGGCCTACTCCACGCTTCTGGACAAGGGCCTGAAGATCGACCCGCGACTGTCCAAGTCGACCGCGGGTGCGTGCGCGCGAAGCCGCCTTGCCTTGCCCCGATGCTCAAGTGCTGCCGCCGCTGCCTCCTTATGCCGGCATTGCATGCTGCGTCCTTGTGCGTTATGTTTCATCCCGTGTCGCACTGGGCCAACGCTCGCCCCCTTCCCACACACACACACACAGGCCGTGACATCGAGCCTGAGTACGTTGCCATTCCCTCGGACCGCAAGAACCTCAACGCATACGTCACCCTCCAGGTGCGGCGTGTGTGTGTATGGGGGGGACGAGAGCTTCGGCTGTAGCCCCACGGTTGTACGGCGGTAGCACACGCCACGTCAAGTGGACCATACGCACCCCGCACGGAATGAACCTATGGCTGTGTTGGCGCCGCCTGCATTGTTGCAAACTGTTGCCTCCCCTGGTTGCACTGTATTGTGGACTGATGCACTGTTGTGGACTGATGCACTGACGGGTACGTACTCATGCCCCCCACAGGAGAACAACGCCGTGGCTGTGATCGACCTGACGGCGGGCCGCGAGCGCATCAAGTCCATCTGGCCGCTGGGCTGGAAGAACTGGTCCCGCCACGCCATCGACCCCTCCGATAGGTGAGCGCGAGCGAGGGCTGTGGCGGCATGTGGGGCCCCGGGGCCACCAGGATAGGTCTGCGTGAACGCTGTGTGGTGGCCCACACCCGGCAACAACGAACAACTAACGCGTCTAGCACCTCGGCGACTGAGCACCCTTCCTACCGTTCCCTCACCCACGTGCACCATGCTGCCGCCCACCTCCTGCGCCCCATGCCGCCCACCCCACCCTCTCAACCACTCACGTGCACCACCCCCACGTGTGCACACACGCCCTCAGGGACGGCACCCGCCTGCGCACCGTGCCCGGCCTCTACTCCTGGCTGCAGCCCGACACCATCGTGCACGAGGCCATCGGCGCCCGCAGCTATCTGTTCATTGCCAACGAGGGCGACTCCAAGTCTGAGTCCCTGTCCGTCAAGGACCTCACGGCGGCGGCACTGGACCCCGAGGTGTTCCCCAACGCCACAGCGCTGGTGGCGGTGAGAGCGAGTGCCGGGGTGCTGGGGGGCGGGGGCCAGGGGAGCTGCAGGGGTTGATGGGAGGGGTGGGATGCACGCCCGTGTGAGGGGCCGGGGGCGGCCGGCCCGGCACAAACCGCGGATAGAGGCTTGGAAGGTGTCCACGCCGCAACGCACGGTCCCGTAGTATCTAACCAGATAGACACACGCACACCCGTGCAATCGCACAGACACACACACACACACACACACACACACACACACACACACACGCACGCACGAACGCACGCACGCACACACACACACACACACGCACGTACACACATACACACACGCACGTACACACGTCAACACGCGTCGTGTCGTACGGTGCAGGACGCGGAGCTTGGCCGCCTGGCCATTGACCCGCTGTCGGGCCTGAAGAAGGGCTACGACAGGTCCAAGACCTTCGACAAGCAGGGGCCTTACGACAAGCTGTTTGCGTACGGCGGCCGGTCGTGGGCCATCCTGGACGCGGGTAACGGTGAGTTCGTGGCTGGGAGGCTGCTACTGCTGCAGCTCCGTGGGTGCGGGCCCCTGGGAAGATGGGAAGAAGGACCCGCTCCTCGAGGAGCTCGTGCGTGGATTGCGCATGTGCATCTGCATCATGTGTGGCATAGTCCGAATATGCCGTCCGTCGGTAGAGCCCTACTCACGAGCCTTACTGGGATGTGGGGTCGTGTAGCGAGCCCTGCATTGCTTGTTATTTAACGCCTAAGCTCATCACCCAATGACACCATGCAATCTCAACACTGACGCAGGCCGTGTGGTTTACGAGAGCGGCGACGAGCTGGAGCAGCTGACTGCCAACCACCCCGTCGCCTCGCGCTGCTTCAACTGCGACCGCGACCGCAACCTTCCGGACACACGCTCCGACAACGCCGGGCCCGAGCCCGAGGCGTTGGAGGTTTTCAAGCTCGGCAGCAGGTGGGCGCGGGTTGGGCTTGCACACTTGGGGATGCTGGGTTTGCATGCTGGGTTGGCTAGGTTTGCAGCGTGGCGGTTGGGTTTGACACGAAGTTGGCGCTCGCATGACCCTTGCTGCAACGGCCTCACCACTCCTGCTGCTCCCGACCTTGGCTCCCAGAGTCCCATACTCGCGCACTCCATCCCACCCCCACTCCCCCACACGCGCAGGACGTATGCGGCCATCGGTCTGGAGCGCATGGGCGGGTTCGTGCTGTACGACGTGAGTCATGCACGCGGGGGCGCGGGGGCGGGTGGCGGCGGCGGGCACGCATGTGCATGCGTGTGTGTACGGCGTGCGGCAGCCGGCGGGGCCACGGGGGTGGGTGCCCCTGCATGGTGGCACATGCAATTTCCCATCCTGCCAACCCCCTGCCCGTAACTGGACCCCACCTGCACAATGCGTTACTCCCATCAATCCCCAGGTGAGCACCCCCGCCAACCCCATCCTGGGCGGCTACGTCTACAACCGCAACTTCGACCCCGCGCTGGGCTCCAACGCAGCAGCCCTTGGCGACCTGGCGCCCGAGGGGGTGAGTGCGCCGTGGGGGTGCGGGGTGGCGCGGCGTGGGGCGGGGCGGGGCGGGGCGGGGCAGAGTGGGGCGGGGTGGGCGGGGTAAGGCGCGGGACGTTGCACATCAGAGGGAGTGGAGACGATGGGTCCCGGGGTCAGGTCCAAGCGCGCGGAAGCGTGTGTGTTTCGTGTGCCTGAGCTTGGGTCAACCCCCACCTCCCCGCCTCCACCACCCCCACACAAACACGCACGTCATGGTGCCCCGCCCATGCCACGCCGTACATGTGATGCACGTGTGCAGATCAAGTTTGTGGCTGCGGGCGACAGCAACAGCGGCAAGCCGCTGCTGCTGCTGTCCAACGAGGTGTCGTCCACCGTCAGCGCCTGGGAGATCAGCAACTGCTAAGAAAGGAGTTGATTTGAGGTGGAATGTGTCGTGGCGGCCTCTGGGTGATTACGCAATGCGCCTATGCCGCTTACTTGGATGGCAGCGACACCGACTGACCACAATGATGCAACGCACGCAGTGATCCGGTCATGCATTCACGTAATCTGTTGCAGCACTGAGGTTCATGACAGCGAGCCGTGCCTAGCCGTGCGTGCGCGATGGCGCCGATTCTCTTCCTTCTCCACTGATCCACTACCCACACGCACTTTCTTTTGTGCCGGATCAACCAGGATAAACGGACCACGTTGACGAACCCATTATCTCAACGGTTGTGATTTTTACACCATGGATTAGGGATGCACGGATTGCTGCAATCCAAGGCTGCAATGAATGTATGGGTGGCGGTGTGGTGCTGGCACGCATGCGGCTTGCTACGGTTGCGCATACGGTAGCCTTTCCTCTAGAAGCCGACACAATCATCTTCATCCAACACCATTGCATTGCGTGATTATCACGCTTGGAGAAAGGCAGGGACCTGGGTTGACTAGATGTGGGCACGACGTTACGTGAATGGGTGTCAGTGAGGTTGGACGGAACATACAGCAGGGGACAATGTACGGTATGCCGCAATTTTCTGGGGATTGTGAGGCAAACAGAGACCGGTGCGTGAGGACATTGGTATACGGTATCTCCTGCTGTGGTGTGGGATGCGAAGTGCAGTTATCCCCAGGGCGAGCTAGCCCTCGCCTGCTGCTGGCTAGTCCGCTGCGCCCAATCACCACAGCACGGGGTCGTGGCACGCTGTACTGCGGCAGAGGACACTTGCCAACAGCTGACTCGGGCAACAGCTAGTGCCGGCCGTGCTTCAAAGGCAAAGCATTATCCAAACGCGCAGCCCACCGGTCGCTGGCCCGTGCGCTCGAGAAAAGCACCCACCACCCCAGCCGCGATGTTACGGTCCACTTCTGCGGTGCGCAGACAAGGACGCTCTGCAACTGTCACATCGCGATGGGGCTGGCTGAGACCGGCAATCGGTGCTCGGTTAAGCGAGCTGGCAGCCAGCTACTTGCGCTACTCGACATTGTGTCGATTTCGCGCAGTTGGCTCGGCACACTCCCTGCCTGAGAAGCACACGATAGAGCCAAAGGAGTTAAAGCTAAAGCGACAGAAGAGAAACTGGGAGCCAACTAACTACGAACGAGCAGCAGCAAAAGCCAGCAACTGTCCATGCAACTGTCACGCGAACATGCAGGATACGTGGCAGGTCTGTGCCACTTTTAGTGTAGCGCCTAGACACTTCATATCGGCAAGCTGCGCGTTGCTCAGCTACACGTGCTACAATCGGCCCGCCGCGTTCGACAACAAGGGTCAGACCGCGCTTGAAGCGCTTAACGCTGCATCGAGGCACTTCAGCCAATATGAATCCTAGCATCCAGCTGTCGGTGCTGTCGCTGCTCGCTCTCGTCGCTGCGATCGCGGCGGTTGAGGGGGCTCGGGAGCTTGGTGAATACTATGCCAAGCCACCCATGCGCAAGGCGCCAATGATGCACAAACCACCAGGCAAGTGGTTCAACCATGTGGTAAGTGGTTGTGAATGGCCGGGACTTCTGAGCCCTGTATCGGCGGACAATTCGGCGCAGGCAAAATGGAGCCCAAGCCCGAGCCCGTCTTCCGTCTGCTGTCAATCACAAAGTGGAATGGTATGCATAAGCACGACGTGCGGGAATGATAGAGTCGTCGCAGTTTCCAGGGGAACGGTTGGTTCTGCGAGCACATGTCGTCCAGGGCGAGCGGAACCAGTTACACATCATGCCCTCCGGGCCTCCTTTTCCTCGCAGCCACCGCCAACATCACCGCCCTGCACGAGACCGAGGTCCGACTGACGCTGCAGTGCAAGCATTTCCTGCTGGCAGGCCTGGTGGGCGTGACGCCTGTGACGCCGACGTGGCTGGCCGATGGCGAGGTCGACATCCTGTGGGGCAACCACGTCAAGGTCTATGACTACGTGTGAGTGCATGTGCTTGATTCTGACACCTTTTACTCGTCACTTCTAGGCCACCAAATTGGGCTCTTGAGCTGCTGCACTCGCCTTCACGCGGTGCCTACTGTGCTTCCCAGCCAAGTGCACATTGCCCTAGAGCCTCCTACCCAAAACCACCTTCCTGCTGCCCCCACCTTCCCTGCTACCCTCCTCACCTTCCCTACAGCTCTCCCGCCCAGTACACCAATTTCTCCGCCTGTATCAACCAGCTGCCCGAGCGCCTGGTCACGCGGTCGTACGAGACCTGGAAGAATCGTGCCCTCTACCCCACCCCCGAGCCCATTCCCATGGCCAGTGTCGGTGAGCGCACTCACACGCACGCACACGCTGCTTTCCAGGCTTGCTGGCTGTGTCCTGTGCTGGCCGTGGTGCCACCTTGCCGCTTCTGGCTTCCGCCCCATTATTTCCCCACATGCGCACGCGCCCATGCATGTCACACCGACCCCATGCAGGCGCCTGGTGGACGGCCAACCTGATCAACGTGACGGACAGGGCGTCAGTGCTCATGGGGCTGGACCAGTTCGGAATGGAGGTGGCGGGCTTCACCTCCCTGTACCAGGTGTGTGTGTGTGTGTGTGTGTGTGTGTGTGTGTGTGTGTGTGTGTGTGTGTGTGTGTGTGTGTGTGTGTGTGTGTGAGTGTGTCAGTGTGTGTCAGTGTGTGTGGCATGGGGTGTGTGCGGAGAGGGTGGCTGGAGGGATGGGTGGGTGGAGTGCAGAATAGGTGGAGTGCGGGAGAGCGGCTTCTGTGGGGCTGCTGTGGGGGTTGCTGCTGGTGGGGCAGACGGGGCTACTTTGTTCTGGGGGTAGCGGGCCTCCTGGTGTGAGCCAAACGCTCACCTGCCCTGCTCGCCCTCATCTTCATGCCGTACGCCTGTGGCTGGCGCCCTCACTCCGGCATCGATGAGTGACTGTCAACCGCACCTGCCTGCCTGAGGACTGAGGTCTCGTCCATGAGCAGCCGGACTTCGTGTTTTGTGCATTCCTGCCTGCAGCATGCGTAAGTACATGCACGTGTGTGTTTGGCTGTGTGTGCACACAGGCCGCTGCCACGGTGGACGGCGTGGTGGCCGCGCAAATGGACATCGCGAACCTGCTGGCATACAAGAAGCCCCAGGTGTGTGCGCGAATGCCTGCTTGCTGCTCACACGCGTGCGCACGGGCGGGTGGCCCGCCAGCACACCTGTACGGCACACCTGTACGGCACACCTGTACGGCACACCTGGCTGTCTGCCGCTGCGGACAGTGCCGTCCCCTGTCCCGCCCTGCACGGCAAGGCGGTACAGCACACGGCTGCATGGAACGGACGTACGTGGCGGCGTGCCCTCCAATTATGGTCAACTACGCACGCACGTGCTGCGCTCGTGTGCTCATATCCACATGTGTGCCTGCCTGCCCGCCCGCCTGCCTGCCCGCCTGCCTGCCCGCCCGCCCGCCTGCCTGCCTGACCCGCCGCCCCTCAGGGCCTGGTGGCTGTGTCGGCCTACGGCAACGGAGTGGACGGCTCGCCCATTGGCCCTCTGGATATCTTCATGAAGATTGGAGGCAGCTTCACAAACCTGCGCCGCATTGCCTTCCAAACAGTCAAGATCCTGTAATCAAGTGCGAACTGGCTGGCTGCATATGATGACGGAGAAAGAGCGCGCGTTCGAGGTTGCTGAGTGGGCGATCGAGCCTTACGGCTGCTCTGGCTTGGCTGGTGCGGGCGCCGTGTACCTGCCGGTAGCTGTACGCTTGCTTGTACGTGTTGCGTTTTTTCAAGCACGTCCAACATGGTTGTTGTCCAACATGAGACCAGCCGGGCTGGCCTCCGCGCCTCCGCGGATGTGTTGGGCGTGTCGGGCGCGCAGCAGCACTGGGCGTTTGCCGGCGGCGTGCGTGTGGTATATATTGGCTGGCTTGGTAGGTCGCCTGCTGCCGGCTGCAATGTAGCGGCTGGTGGTGCATTGATGACAGCTGTGCGGCGCGCTGCGTGCTGGTGATGCTGGTGTGGAGAGTGTGACGTACGGCCAGCGTGCGTCAAGGTTAGGTGGCAGGCTGGCAGGCGGTGACTGTCAGACTGTGCATGCTGGTTCGCGGTGCGCCGGAGCGAGCAAGGCCGGCGGAGCCGGAATGCAGTGGAGAGGGAGCACAAGGGAGGATGTATGTGAGGAGCGGCTAGCTGGAGCTTTGCGTGTCATCACGCGGGAGTGGGAGTGGGAATGTGGGATTGGCCGAAGGGGTGCTGCCCTGCTCCAGAGTACTCTTACATTCCATCAGAGCCTGGCAGGTTCCACGGGGGATGCGGCGGCTGGCCCTACTTTGGACTTCTGGACCTTTGGCGCTGGGATGAACGAGCGCTGGGGAGCGAGTAGTGGGGCCATTAGGGGGCAGAGACCGGCCAGGGCGGTGACGGGCGTATGCCCCCTGCCCTTGATAACTAACCCTGTTGGCCATAACGTGACCCCTGGCCCATCCATAACCGCTTTCCTTTGAATGGGCGGCACACCGAAGCGGGCGGGTACGACACCACTGGCATAACTACATCCCTAGCAGATACGGCACATTTCAGCAGTTACCGTAGTACGGTACATTACTCCGCACAAACCACGAAGTCCGAAAGCTAACCGTCAGGTTCTCATGCCACACCAACATCACAGAAAGGTCCAGGTCAACCAACACAACCAATGCATGATGACCTACTGTCGCCGTGCTGTCGCTCACACCGCACCAGCAAGTCGCACGCATCCCACTGCCATCGCTAACAACTACGAGTACACATGGCGTGCATGTTCAGCCGTAGTTTGCAACCTGCAGGTTTACTCCCATCTCGTTGACACTGTCACCCCGATTGTCCGTGTCACCCAAGCCAAGCTGACCGGAGTCGTTTGCACCCCAGCACTTGACAGCATTCGAGCCTGCCAGCAATGCGCAGGTGTGAAGTAATCCTGCAGACAGATCCTGCACCTGTGTGCCCGCAGGGCCCAAGCTTACCACCGGCAAGGCGGCCCCCATCTGGCCTGCTCGCTCACCTCTGTTCTTCTTGTCGCCGTACCCCAGCTGCCCATAATCATTCCGTCCCCAGCACTTCACAGCGCTCGAGTTCGCAAGCAGGGCACACGTGTGAAACCCCCCAGCCACAACTGCCGTCGCAAGCTCACCGGGCCCCAAGTCTACTGCCGGCAATGCGGCATCCATGTCCGCCGGCGTGTTTCCCTGCTTCGTCGTATTATGACCCAGGCCCAGCTGGCCGTAGAAGTTAAATCCCCAGCACTTGACGGTGCCATTGGCCAACAGTGCGCAAGTATGTTGGCATCCGGCTGTAACGGAGGTTGCCACCACCCCAGTTCCCAGGTTGACAAAGGGCAAGCCTGTGCCCATCTCCCCAGCCTGGTCCCCACGGTTGTTCCCGCTGCCCAGGCCCAGCAATTGCCCATAAACATTATTCCCCCAGCACTTTACGCGGCCGTTTGTCAGCAGCGCACAGCTATGGTAGCAGCCCGCGGTAATACTCGCCACTCCTACCCCGGGAAGTGAACTTAGACCCAGGTCAACTGCCGGCAGGTTGGCCCCCATCTCTCCCGCCTGGTCGCCTCGGCGACTGACGTCACCCAGACCCAGGCCACCGTAATCATTATGGCCCCAGCACTTGATGCGGCTGTCCGAAAGCAGTGCGCAAACATGGAAACCACCAACCGCCAGCTGCACCGCACGCGCCTCTGGGCCCAGGTCGACAACTGACAGCGTCAGCTGCCCCTCAGCCAAAGAAACTGGAGGGCTGGGGCGGTCGGTCTTGTCACCGAAGCCCAGCTGGCCGTAGGCATTACTCCCCCAGCAGCTGATGGCCCCCGAGCCACCAAGCAACACGCATGTATGGTCACCACCGCTGGCAGCAGCTACGACGTTGCCATTGGGCAGCGCTACTGGCGGCACGTTGGCACTGATGAGCTGTTGTTGCTGCTGGCCACCTGTTGCTGAGAGTGAGAGGCCCTGGCCCAGTTGGCCGTAGTCGTTCCTGCCCCAGCACTTCAGAGCGCCCGCCACCGCCACGCACGTGTGATAGCCCCCGCACGCCACCTGCACGCGAGGGCCTCCCTGCTGCTGCGGGGTGGCGGCTGCTGGGGGGGCAGGCTGCTGCTCCTGCAGCTGCTGGGCTGCTGTCAGGTTCCTCAGCAGCGCGGCCTGCGTCACGGCAGCTGCCTGTTGGTACGTGGCGAGTGGGGCAAGCACAAGTGAGAACAACTCAGCAAGGGTACTTCTGAAGCCAGCAAGCAACGGGGGCGAGCGCCAAGCAAGGCATCCCGTCCAGCATCAGGACCCTCCTTGTCATGAACCTTGACTGCGTGCCTCCCCCGCCTGCACGCACCGCCGCACTACGTGTGCACGCACGCCCCGCACCTGCAATGTGGACAGCGTGAGGCTGGTGACGCTCTGCACCGCCGCCACCCCCGACATCAAGTTGTTCAGCAGCGCCGTCTGCATCTGCAGCTGGGCCCGCAGGACCGCGTGCTCCTGTGCGGCGGCCGCCGCCGCCGCCGCCGCCGCATCCGCTGCCGCCTGGTCTATTGCCAGCCGCGTCTGGTTGCCGTTCCTGAACAGGACGCCCTTGTAGGTACCGCCCACAGAGGTGGAGAGGTACACATCCGTGACGCCGCCATCCGCGGGGGCGCCCGGAGCCAACTCGCACAGCAGCGAGTACACGGCGTTGGGCTCCAGCTCCAGGTTCATGCTCACCTCCGCGGCGGGGCACTCGGCGGGGGTGGCAGCAGGAGGAGGCGAGGCCACAGCCGCGCCGGCGGGCGGAGGCGGCGGAGGCGGGGAGCGCTGCTGGCGTGCAGGTGGGGAGGCGGTGGCCAGCAGGGACCTCTGCTGCTGGCGGCGACGACCGCCGCCGCCGCCGCCGGCAGTAGCAGTTGAGCCATCAAAGCCGCTGCCACTGCTGCCGCCCTCATCCTCCTCCACCTCCTCCACGGCGGCAAGAGTGGCAAGGGCTCCCGCCGCCGGCACCACGTTGCCGTCCGCCGCCGGAGCCACCACCACCACCGCAGCGCTGCGTGTCATGGTGCTGCTGCTGGTGCTGGTGCGGGTGCTGTTGCGGCAGCCCAGCATGCGGCACACGGCGGTGCCGTACGGCGACACGGCCACGCCCTCGAGGAAGGCGGTGGCGCCGGGCAGCCCAGGGGTGAACCGGAGGTCCACTGAGAAGCTGTGGGAGCCAATGCCCGTGTTCTGCTTCACCTGTGTGCGGCGGCCAAAAGGTGATACGGTAAGGAGCAAATAAAGCGCAGCGGCATGCGCGCATACGTGTTAGCGTGCCTCTAGCGGGCAGGAGCTATCATCACGTACGCACGCTGTCATCACGCACTATCTACTATCCCCACCACCCGCCCCACCCCTAACTTACTGGAATACGGTACTGCGCACATCAGCTGTCATCACCCCCCCCCCCCCCACACACACACACACACACACACACACACACACACACACACACACACACGCACACACACGCCCTGCCCCCACCTGCAAGCCCGCCTTGAACAGCTCCAGGCAGCCGGTGTAGGCCCCGACCACGGCCGGCTCCAAGACCTGCTGCAGATACCCCACGCTGTCGCTGTTGGAGTTGACGGAAGAGTCACTGCCACACACGGTGGACCGCAGCTGTTTGACGTTGGCCTTGGCCTCGCCGAACTTTGCCTCCTGCAGCTTTGAGTTGTAGCCGTAAAAGTAGGAGTTCTGGCCGCCGTTGCGGCCAGTGTAGGAGCTGGCTGCTGATTGGCTGCCGCACTGCGCCAAGGAGCTGCCCGTTGACGTGGAGGCGTCCACCTGGACTCCAAAGCCCTTGAAGGACGCCGCCACCTCAAAGCTGCGAGCGTCCGAGTTGCAGTACGAGCTCGCCTGCTCCGCAAAGGCGGAGCTGGCAAAGTAGGATGCGTCGGTGCCCGCGTGCTCATTAATAGCGCTGTCGAGCGCGGCCCGCTCCGAGGAATAGCTCCTGCGTGCGTAAGTTTGAGAGAGGGATCGTTGGGGGGGGGGGGAGGAAATCAGCTGGGCGCGGGTTCGTGATTGGTTCGTGCTTCATTCACACAGTTCACGGCCACTTGGACGCCTGATAGCGGCACGAATACCCACGAGTATTCATATGACTCGTAGTCTTTGCAGATGGAATACATGAGCATCGAGTAAGCCGCGGACGACGAGGTGGACGAGCTCATTATCGTGTAAATTCCCTGCTGGAGGACAGCCGCGCAGTTGGCCCCAGCTGAGTTAAAGCTCTGAGCATCTGCAGAGATTATCGCGACCAGCAGGGCAACCGCATGTGCCGCACGGCCCGCCGGGCAGCAAGCGCCAGCAGCTGCGCGACTGGGGCCCGCCCGCATCTGTGCTTGTAGCACAGTCAGCTGGCATAAATCTGGTATGTACACACAGCTTGTTATTTGCCGCCGGCGACCAAACGAACTATTTGAATCATAGAATTTTCGGGCCGTCGCGTCGCTTGGCGTCACGCCTCTTCTTATAGCAGAGGAGGCCCTCGCCTGATATTATATGAATAATGTCCTAAATGCTGCTGCACCCCGTCCTAGATTGGAATGCTGAGACTGAGACGTACGTCTGTGCGAACACGCGAAGACACGGCGTCAATGCACGGCGTGTCAGCTTTGGACAGCTGGCTGGACTTCATCGCACATTCGCGTTGCTCCCTCAGGCTTCCTCACCCCGCCACAAGCACGTCGTGCGTTAAGTAAGTCTGTGTGGCCAGGCCAGCAGTCGAAAGGGCAACAGCGCGGTTACCTGTTTGGTAACGTGCCCTTGCTTGCAGCTGACTGCCAGAGGGGATACCCGAGTTCGTGGCATGCCTTGCTGGGACAGCATCCGGATTGTTAGCGTGCTAACAGGCTTATGACGCTGGCTGACTGAGGATTTGTGCAGTGGGTGCAGAGGATGTGCCGAGGCACACTTGAGCAGGGCACCCTTGAGCACCCCTGGGCCAGGGAACACAGGCAGCCTCTATCTGACTGTGACACATGTACGCCGATCCAAGCGGCCGCGCGCACTGACCCAGCAACACAGCAGACCAGCGACCATACGGAAACCACCGCAGCGGCCAACTTGGCTGGCGGGCGCTGCCGTACGGCCCTGCCGTACACCATGTACGACATGGCGGCTGCGGCACCTCTAGGTGAAGAATGACAAGGTGTGCATCACCTGTGGCGAGGTGGCCGAGCGGTCTAAGGCGCTAGTTTCAGGCACTAGTCGGTTGTTCCGGCAGAAGCTACTAGTCCGAAAGGGCGTGAGTTCAAATCTCACCCTCGTCAGCTTTTGGAGGTTTTGGCACCTGCATGGTCGTGTGTGACATGAGGGATAGTGCAGGTTTGCGCGCGGCAACACAAGGGCTCGAGTGCAGGGTCAGTGTCACGCTGTTCGCTCCTCAGGACAGTCAGGGGACATACTCATGTGGCGACATACTGTAGCAGTCCTCCTGAACCCTTGTGTCGCAAACCTGCAAATGCACTATCCCTCATGTCACACACGACCATGCAGGTGCCAAAACCTCCAAAAGCTGACGAGGGTGAGATTTGAACTCACGCCCTTTCGGACTAGTAGCTTCTGCCGGAACAACCGACTAGTGCCTGAAACTAGCGCCTTAGACCGCTCGGCCACCTCGCCACAGGTGATGCACATCTTGTCATTCTTCACCTACAGGTGCCGCAGCCGCCATGTCGTACATGGTGTACGGCAGGGCCGTACGGCAGCGCCCGCCAGCCGAGGATGGCGGCGGGAGCATGCGCCGCTGGTCTAGTGCTGCCAACAGTGAAGCGCCACCCACAAATCCAGGGCAGTTATGGTACACTAGGGCGCAAAAGTCGCGTCCAAACAGACACCGGCGCCAGCCCGACCTCTCCCGCGCGGGAGCGCGTTGATCCCGACCCGGTAAGTCCCATCGTGGGACAGTAGCCCCAAGGCCCCTTCCATAGCGCAGATGTTCCTGGGCGCTCTCCAGCGTGCATGCGGGTTCTAGGTAGCCACGCCCACGCTGCGAGGCTGGGAAAAAGGCCCATTGTGACAGCAAGCCAGCTTTCGCGCCATTGGTTGCCGGCGACAGCCCTGTTGTGTGGCAGCTTGGGTATGCATAGCTTGTTGGGGTACGGGTGGGCAATGACTCCCAACCTTGCGCGCGTAGGATTTATGAGGGCATCCTGCCCCCTGCGCAAAAGCATGAATTTGCACCCATGCAATGCGCGAGGGGAGCAGCTACCCACCGCGCGCTGCCCTGCTGCCAGGTATCAACTGGATTATCAATCCCAATACCCAGGCATTTAGCTGGCATGGCTGGGAAGCGCGAGGGAAAAACCGGCATTCCTGAAACCCGCCACTGACTGTAGCCTTTTCTCAACACCATTCGAAAGCGTTTGTCAAACCGTACAGCAGGCTGGACAATACGCGCAGGGAGGACGGTGCGTTTAATAGGGGTACGGCAGCAAGCGTTCTCGGCCTAGGAAGCAGCTTACAGAGTGCGGGGCAGTTCTGTAAATAGAGGGTGTCAAATTTGATGGGCGGAGTGCCTTGGGGTGCAGGTCGCTGGACGCGACTTCTGCGCCCTAGTGACGGGCGGGGGCCACGGCAAACCGGCGGGGTTTGATCCAGGGTTCGCCACGAGCACGTGGCATACCCATGTTCAGACTGGCACCACCCCACCGCCTGTGTGCGTCCGCCCATCACTCTACCGCTCTCCCCTCCGCCCGCCCTCTGCACCAGGTAGGCCGGCATCACGCCCTGGCGCTGCAACTGGGGGGCCATGCACGATTGGCCACAGCACTATGCGTCCTGGTCCCCATCGTGGCGTGACCAGGGATGGGAGGAAAAGCCACGGTGGTATGGTGCGCTGTTGGCGCTGCCCTGTGGTGCACTGCATTGTATTCAGGAGTTAGATCCAGCGCCTGGCCTTCCACTGCTGCTTTGACTCTGGGCCGATGGTTGTATGATGGGAAGTTGGGGGCCGTGCTGTATAGTTAGGCTGCTGCATGCCGGTTGCGAACGGTTGAGGGTGCTTGACGTGTGCGAGTGCGGGGATGCTGACATGTCTGCGACGGTGGTACCACTCTACCGGCGGTGCACCCGACCACGCCACTTCGTGTGTAGTTGTATACATTGGTTGTGCGCAATTTGCAGCGGCCCGCACCAGAGAGCATTACTGTGGCGTGGCCTGACAGGCAATCGCAGCTTGGTGGTCGGCACGCGTGTCAACCACCCTATTGCACAGCCCATGCGGCATGGAGACCGCCCCCTGGCTGCGATGTACTTGCACATACAGGCTCTCTATAGTAGAGGGCAGGACTGCCAAGAAGCCTTTGTATATCGGTGACGCTGGCGGGCACTCCATTTTAGCATGTCGCGGGGCATGCCTGGACAAAGTTACCCTTGCAGCCGGCACTGCCGCACCATTCCTGCTATAATCTAAGTGAGATGCACCATTATGTGTTGACCACATCGCGTAGCCCAATCCCAAGGGCTCGCACCAAATGCCGACCGAAATGCAAGCAATTAGCAACGCTGCCCAGCGCCTTTTCGCTGGCCGCTTGCACCAACAATTCTCACATAGGCCATAGATAGCAGCACTGGAAGCCTGGAGCTCATGCGCGCGGGCCCGCCCTTCCAATCCTGGTGCCGCTTTCCCCGTCAGACGGGCGGGGGCCACGGCAAACCGGCGGGGTTTGATCCAGGGTTCGCCACGAGCACGTGGCATACCCATGTTCAGACTGGCACCACCCCACCGCCTGTGTGCGTCCGCCCATCACTCTACCGCTCTCCCCTCCGCCCGCCCTCTGCACCAGGTAGGCCGGCATCACGCCCTGGCGCTGCAACTGGGGGGCCATGCACGATTGGCCACAGCACTATGCGTCCTGGTCCCCATCGTGGCGTGACCAGGGATGGGAGGAAAAGCCACGGTGGTATGGTGCGCTGTTGGCGCTGCCCTGTGGTGCACTGCATTGTATTCAGGAGTTAGATCCAGCGCCTGGCCTTCCACTGCTGCTTTGACTCTGGGCCGATGGTTGTATGATGGGAAGTTGGGGGCCGTGCTGTATAGTTAGGCTGCTGCATGCCGGTTGCGAACGGTTGAGGGTGCTTGACGTGTGCGAGTGCGGGGATGCTGACATGTCTGCGACGGTGGTACCACTCTACCGGCGGTGCACCCGACCACGCCACTTCGTGTGTAGTTGTATACATTGGTTGTGCGCAATTTGCAGCGGCCCGCACCAGAGAGCATTACTGTGGCGTGGCCTGACAGGCAATCGCAGCTTGGTGGTCGGCACGCGTGTCAACCACCCTATTGCACAGCCCATGCGGCATGGAGACCGCCCCCTGGCTGCGATGTACTTGCACATACAGGCTCTCTATAGTAGAGGGCAGGACTGCCAAGAAGCCTTTGTATATCGGTGACGCTGGCGGGCACTCCATTTTAGCATGTCGCGGGGCATGCCTGGACAAAGTTACCCTTGCAGCCGGCACTGCCGCACCATTCCTGCTATAATCTAAGTGAGATGCACCATTATGTGTTGACCACATCGCGTAGCCCAATCCCAAGGGCTCGCACCAAATGCCGACCGAAATGCAAGCAATTAGCAACGCTGCCCAGCGCCTTTTCGCTGGCCGCTTGCACCAACAATTCTCACATAGGCCATAGATAGCAGCACTGGAAGCCTGGAGCTCATGCGCGCGGGCCCGCCCTTCCAATCCTGGTGCCGCTTTCCCCGTCACTAGGGCGCAAAAGTCGCGTCCAAACAGACACCGGCGCCAGCCCGACCTCTCCCGCGCGGGAGCGCGTTGATCCCGACCCGGTAAGTCCCATCGTGGGACAGTAGCCCCAAGGCCCCTTCCATAGCGCAGATGTTCCTGGGCGCTCTCCAGCGTGCATGCGGGTTCTAGGTAGCCACGCCCACGCTGCGAGGCTGGGAAAAAGGCCCATTGTGACAGCAAGCCAGCTTTCGCGCCATTGGTTGCCGGCGACAGCCCTGTTGTGTGGCAGCTTGGGTATGCATAGCTTGTTGGGGTACGGGTGGGCAATGACTCCCAACCTTGCGCGCGTATATGTGTATAATATCACTCGGTCGCCGCTGGAAAATGGGCAATTTCCGGGGAATTGCCGAATTATCCATGCAAGCAAGCCCGTCTAATGTCTCTAATGTCCCGTCGCATTTGTCGCATGTAATTAGCAAACGTATGCGTAATTCAGTTGCATAGGTCGTCGGAGAGGTGTGGGCAGTTCACAGGCGGACGCATGGATGCGTCGGCGGCAGGAGCGCCGGACAGCCCGGGGCGGGTTGGCCTGCGTGCAGCAATGCGAAACGCGCTGGAAAATGTAGGCGCTGCGGCTATGCAGGCGGTGGGATTCTCGGCGGGCACCGCGGTGCCGGGTGCCGCAGGGGCGGGCGGTCCCAGCGCCGCGGATGTGCAGCGGATCACTGCGGAAATTCAACGCGGGGCGAGTATGAGTCCCGGAGTTGCAGCAGCGGTTGGCGTTCCGGACATGCGTGCTGAGGTGGTTCCAGGTATGTGGAGTCAGGGCAGGGCAAGCAGTCACCAGCAGCAGTGTTGGTGGCTAGAACGTTGCCCGTTGGGAGGGCTGTTGGCTGTACAGCTACAAGCACGATTGAACATATGGGATTGATACCATGATGTGCTTACACGGAAATGTTCACGCAGGCTTGCGTGGCTACCCCTGGCCTGATAACTCTGCTGTTGGCGTTGCCGCTGGCTCTCATCTCCCAGCTGCGGTGCCCGAGGATGTGTTGCGGTGCACATCGCGCAGTAGATAAACAGCGGCATATGCGGCTTAATTTTGACCTCATAGGTGCTGTCGGAGCTGGGCATGATGAGCAGCTGGGCGCTGGAGGTGCCATCAACTCCCGTTACCACCGTGACGACCGCGCTCCCGTCCCACACCCTCGACTCCTCCACCGTCTCCACCCACATGACCCCCGTGTATCCCGCCTTGGGCTGCATCTGAGGCAGGGGCGTGCTGTTGATGACGAGGCGCGCGTCATCAATCAGCAGGTGCGGGAACTCCTCGGCAGCGGCGCCCGGTGACAGAACGCGAGGACGATCGAGGCAGCAGTCCACACCGAGGCAGGTGTCGGACGAGCCCGCTGGCTTCCACGACATGACCTCCTCTGCTGCTAGTAGCGCAAACGGGCGCACAAGCAGGATGTAGTTGCCACGTTTCAAGTCTTCGCGGTCCGCAAAATGCTGCACCTGGTACACAATGACCTGCACGTTGAGCAGCGCGAGCAGGGCACGTTAAACCGGTTCTCGGTGTTAAGTCTCTGTTAAGACTCGAATAGTCCTGAGTTCATCATGGACGCTTCATGAATCCTCGACCAAAGCAACAATCTGGCGACCGCATTTGCTTCCTCGCGTTCTCAGCTGGCTCACCGTGTAGAAGGTCTCGGGGTCATCCTCGAACACGACGATCAGGTGAACGGCCTCACGTTGCTTGTCCCACTCTGGAGGGCACAGCCCGACGACCTCCGGCTCATAGTCCACAGCCTCCACGATGCGGCCGAGAGCTTCACATTAACGGTCTGGCCCTCGCCAGGGCGTAGCGACAAATTCGCGGAACGCAGGCCACGGAGAACAGCAGAGGAAGAAGTCATGGTTGGAGCTTCTTGCGGCTTCGAATTGAAATGAGCACGCTCTTTTACTAAAGAATAGCCTTCAGTTTGCGCAAGAAAGCTACCGTAGAAGCGTTGCCCCATGCGCTCAGATAAATCGACATTTATCCGGTGCAATTTCCGGTGTTGCTCCCTGTGTATTTATGAGGGCATCCTGCCCCCTGCGCAAAAGCATGAATTTGCACCCATGCAATGCGCGAGGGGAGCAGCTACCCACCGCGCGCTGCCCTGCTGCCAGGTATCAACTGGATTATCAATCCCAATACCCAGGCATTTAGCTGGCATGGCTGGGAAGCGCGAGGGAAAAACCGGTATTCCTGAAACCCGCCACTGACTGTAGCCTTTTCTCAACACCATTCGAAAGCGTTTGTCAAACCGTACAGCAGGCTGGACAATAAGCGCAGGGAGGACGAATAATAGGGGTACGGCAGCAAGCGTTCTCGGCCTAGGAAGCAGCTTACAGAGTGCGGGGCAGTTCTGTAAATAGAGGGTGTCAAATTTGATGGGCGGAGTGCCTTGGGGTGCAGGTCGCTGGACGCGACTTCTGCGCCCTAGTGGTAGCAAGGCACAGCAGGGCCAACATTGCATCTCTGCTCCCTTTCCTGCCTTGCCGCGCCCTGTTTTTGCCCTGCTTGTCAAACTGTCGCCCGGCCATTGCTTTGCTGCATACTGTTGCATTTTCTCTGTGTTGCCTTTGGTGCTCATCCGTGGACGCTGGTCATCTTCCTGCAGGTGTGCTGTGTGTCTGTGTGGTGCTGTCGCCTGGCCAGGCGCCCAGAGTGTGAGGAATGCACATCAGCAAACTTCCAGCCAGCCAGCAACTTGTTGATACAGTAACCTCTGGCATGTGACCAGCCGTGCACTCCTGTACTGCAGTTGCAAACGGTTTGCCATATGCTGGGCAGCTGGGAATCAGCTGCACCCTACGGGACTTCATCAACCTGCCTAAACCTGTCCCATTGCACATCCATTGTTAGCGGAGTGCTGTCGAAACGCAAACATGAATGTTCGCGACATGAAGAGACGTTGTAGTCGCTAGCACGCATAGAAGGCCGGTTAGCAGGAGGCGGTCACAGCAGACATGTTACCTCATCCAGACGGTAACCGCCGATTGGTCCACAGGAACCTGCTTGCTGCCCTCATGATCCATCACATTAGACAGCAACAGGCACAGTACTGTACACACTGCCCTGCTCTATTCCCCTTTCCCTATGCCCTCTTCCAGAAGTGTACAGGCGCTCGCTAAATGCTGAATGGCGGTGTGTCCCGCCCTCTATCAGGGGCAGTAGTGCCATCATACCGTACCTTACCCAACATTATGTGACCAGTAGTATGGTATGCCCACCGCTCAGCTGCTCACATGCACACAGGCCTGCTTGGCCCAATCCTTCCTGGTCTGTCCACTCACTCAGCTCCCCTTTCCTCCTCCCCGCTCTCCCACCAAACATCAATTTCGCATATCTGCTTGGGTGCCTGGTGCTGGCAGCGGCGCACCAGCACTCCTTTCCTGGCAGCAACCACCGCACCACCACAACCGCAAGCAGCACCTTGGCCACCCGCCCTACACACCCCACCACGCCTTCCACCGGCAGCAGCCCTGCTTTCCCCCCCCCCACACACACAAAACACCAACCCCACTAGAACTGCTTACCACGGCACCGCCGCCGTGGCGCCGCCTCTGCTGCCTCCTTCTTGGCCGCCTCATCCAGCTGCTCGTACACAATGTCGTGCAGGCGGTCGATGGCCATGGTAGGGTCAGGCCGGGCAGCGTGGTAGGCGGCGGCAGCGGCCGCGTCGTAGGGGTGGACCTGTGTGCGTGTGGGTGTGTGTGGGTGCGTTTGGGTGCGGAAGTATTGGAGGAGCATCAAGGAGATGATTGATGCATCGGGAGGAAAAGCGCAGGCTGGAATGGAGGATGCAGACTGCCACTACCAAAAGCTGGGCTTGCCAAATAGTGCAATTGTGTGTGCAGGACGCACGGTTGAAACCTGCCGCGGCCACGCGGCATCGTGTACTGATGGGGCCTGCTGATCCCCATCATGAGTCATGCCTGCCACCTACCGTACCCAACACACAAAGCTCCTTCCCCTTACGCAAATGTCTGGTATGTTTGTCCTCAAAGAGAACCGCCTCCCTTACCTTCTCCATAGTCACCAGACGGCGGCTGTAGCGCATGGTCAGGATTTGTTCGCTGCAGCGGCAGCGGCAGTAGCAGCAGACACACGTTTGGGGTCAGGGCAGAAGAAAGCTGGGTGGGTCGCGGAGTCCTCCTGTCCCTCATGCCCCGCCCCACCCCGCCACTGTCTCCCCGTGCACAGTTTTAAGTGCTGGGTTTAAATGTGCACAGTTTTAAGTGCTGGGTTCATATATATGCACAGTCCAAATGTTCTGTTCGGAATTTGATCTCATAATGCCCAAGAACCCCCCCCCCCCAAAATGCACCCCCAAACACTTCCACCCACCCCGCTTTAGTTCAGGTTATACACAACTAAACCCCTTGTACCGCACCACATCCACCGCCCCCCATCCATTCCCGCACCCCACCCAACCCCACACCACACCACACCACACCACACCACACCACACCACACCACACCACACCACACCACACCACACCACACCACACCACCCACCCACACCAGACCCACACACCCAGCCCCCACCTGTTGGCCACCAGCCTCAGCGCCGGGTGGCCGGGCACCTCCTCCTCGCAGTAGGTCTCGGGCGTGGCGGGCAGGAAGTACACCAGCCGCCCGCCCACCACCAGCAGCCGTGCCGACAGGTCCAGCAGGTCGCGCAGGCACTCGCCCAGCGTGTAGGGCTGCACGGAGGGGGCGGGTTTGGGGTGCGTGTGTGTGCGTGTGTGTGCGTGCGTGTGTGTGTGTGTGTGTGTGTGTGTGTGTGTGTGTGTGTGTGTGTGTGTGTGTGTGTGTGTGTAGATACCAGCCCAAACTAAACCAAACCAAGCTAAGGCGAGCGGAGCACAGGTAGAGGCATTGAGTTGGGAGTGATAATACTTATGGGATGGGGGCCGACGCGTTGTGGAGCAGCAGGGCGAGCGGCGCCGTCGATAAATGTCGCCGCCCGGGCTCGGTGGCACGCACAACAGCACAGGACAGGCACGCGGAAACGACAAACAAAACCCACGACGTGGGACTTACAAGACTGCTTGAAAGTGGAGGGGTAGCAATTCATGGAGAACGGAGTGATTAATCAAAAGTATGATTGCGTACAGGGGGGGTTGGGGGGTCGTTTGGCTTTTGAGGTAGGCTTGGGTTGGTTTAGGGTGGGGTGGGGTTCGTGGGTGTGGGTGGGGCGAATGCAAGAATGGAGCAGTACATAGGAAGGGTTGAAAGGGGGAAGGCACGGGCGTCGCATCACAGGTAACGTTGGTTGAATCCGCCCATCTTGTGTTTTGCAAGCCGCTGACTGCATCACGTAACGCCGTCGGCCCCCCACCCCCGCCCACTTCACGACGCGGCCCACTTCACCACTTCACCGCCCTGCCCCCCACGGTGCACACACCTGCGTGGCTGGTATGTGCGTGGAGGGGTCGGTGATGGGGTTGCGCCGGTCCGCTATCTCGGGCTTGGCGCCGCTCTTCTTGCCGCCGGCGCGGACGCCGTAGGGCGGGTCGCCGATGACCGCATGCAGGACCTGGGTGGGGCGTGTGGGTTGGAGGGGTTGGGGAGAGGCGTGGAGTATGTGTGTGTGTGGGGTGTGTGTGAGGCAGCCACAGGCCGAGTGTGGCTGGTGGAATGGTGGACTTTCCATAAACCAAGCTCCCCCCTCCCCTTGTTTTCCTGTCTTACCCCCTGTTCCAATCCCGTCCCTTCCTTTTTTCGCTACCTCTCCCTTTTCCCACCCCCTCTCCGCCTCGGCTCATCAGTTCCCTCCCACCCGCTTTTTCCCCCGCCCCCCCCTTCCCCCCGCCCCGCCCCCGCCCCCTTCCCCCCGCCCCCTTCCCCCCGCCCCCTTCCCCCCGCCCCCGCCCCCTTCCCCCCCCGCCCCCGCCCTCCCACCTCACCTCCTGCAGGTCGGGTCGCAGCGGGTGCTTGTGCGTGTCCAGGCGGATGAGGCCCACGGGCTGGGGCAGGCCGTACTGCGTGAAGTTGGATCCAATACACACACGCTCCGTGGCGCTGCCCGGCCCCCCCGGCCCCGGCTTGCCCTCCCGCAGCACCTTGATGTCAATGTCCGTGCCCATGACCTGTGTGTGTGTGTTAAAGAGCACAAGGAAAACGTTGCGCAAAGACAGTGTATGCGATGCAGCAAAGCGACGGTTTACCGATGTTACCTGAAGTTACCTCGCATACCTGCTGCGGTGAGCCGCCGGTCTTACCAACCGGAAATCGCGCAACCCCCGCTACTCTAACCTCGAGGGGGGATTAGTGTCCACACGCTCTCAAGGGTGCAAACCCATGCATGTGCACACGGTACCGTGAGGCCCAGGCACTCCTACCATTCCTAGCTCCGCGTCGCTACTCCTGGCCGCTAAGTCCAAGCTCCCGCCCAATCCTCGATGAAATGTGTGTGTGTGTGTGTGTGTGTGTGTGTGTGGTGGTTGCGGGTGTGGGTGGTTGGGAGGGGGACGCAATAGTAGGTGGGGTGGGGTGAGGGCCGTGTTTCATAATCCTCAAACTGCAAAAGAGGGCGGTAGCTACGGAGCAACACGAATGCAGCGGGTGTACGTGATGCGCTCCCCACCACCACCACCACGTCCTCCTCCCGCCGCTACCCTCCTTTTGTCCTACCCCAGTGGCGATCTTGTGCCGTCGCCTTCGGTACCGTTCTCATCTGATTCGCCCCACCCTCCACGCCATCCCCTTGCGCCCCCCCCCCCCAGCAGCCTGCCGCTGGCGAAACAACGGTATGGAATGCGTCGCGTGTGCCCGCTGTACCTCTGGACGTCGGCACTTCACTTCATATTTGATACACACCATCCCATGGATGGCTACCCCCCCCGCCGCCGCCGCCACCGCCGCCGCCGCTCCCACCTTTGCGCCGTAGTGCGCCGCCGCCACCAGTATGGATCCCGTGCCCGCGTACGGGTCCAGCATCAGCTGCCCGCGCTTGACCTGGCGAGTGTGTGTGTGTGGGTGGGGGGTGGGGGGTGTTACATTCATGACTTTTTAAGAATTGAAGGCGTAGCCAGGAATAGTAGTAAAGCAGACTCGTTGTCACCGGGGGGCGGGGGAGAGGAGGGGAAAAGGGGGGTTGGGGATACGGTATAGCGTTGATGTGGAGGTTTGTGTTTGTGGGCCGAGTGTGGAGGCCAGGGTCTCAGCTGACCGGAAACTAGTGCGTTGCCACCGGCACAGCGCCCCACAGCGCCCTACGCTGCATCCACCGCAGACACACACACCGCCAGTTTTCCTTGTGCTCTTTAACACACCGCCAGCCCCGCATGCCCCTCTGCACCCTCCCCATCGGCCACATCGGCCCAATGGACCTGTTCACTGGGCCCAAGGAAACAATCGCCCCTCCCCTGCAAACGCACATCCTGCACGCCCCTCCCCCCCTCCTCCAACCCCGGAGTGCCGCTCCGTTGTCGAAGCATAGGCCACGCTCTCCTCCTCGCTCTATTGCATTGGGTTTGGGCTGGTATCTACAACCCTCCTCCCCCCCCACCTTGGCCTGGTTGCACATGATGAAGGCGATTTCGGCGTCCATTGAGGTGGGGCCCAGGTACAGCCGCCGCTTGAGGCTGTAGCTCTCAAGCACACCGCGGTCCGCAGCAGCCACCTGGGGGGAGGGGAAGCAGTGGGGTTGTAGGTACCAGACCAAACTAGGGGGGGCGGGCGCGGCGGCACAGTGGGGTGGAGATGGAGAGGCGACGGAAGAGGGGAGACCATGGCGGTGGCGGTGGTGGTGGAGGATTACCAGGTCGGTACCCCTGTGTTGAGTGGGAACCAGAACGAGTGCGCGCCCGCGCATGTGCTTTGCATGCGTGTGTGCCCCCTCCTCACCCCTCCCGCACTGCCCAAGCCCGCCCGACTACCTATGGTGATGTACGAAAGCCCGCATACGCGGGTGCAGTTTCTCCTTGCAGCGCGACGGTTTCCTTACGGGATTGGTTCAGAATTACCCTCCCTCCTCCCCTCCCTCCCTCCTCCCCTCTCTCCCTCCTCCCCTCCCTCCCTCTGCCTCCTCCCCTCCCTCCCTCCCCCCGCCTCCTCACCTGCCTCCCGAAGTAGTACCTCCGCGGCAGTGCCACGTCCACCAGCGAGTCGTTCCACTCGCAGTCTACCACCAGCAGCACAAAGGTCAGCTCCGGATTGCGCAGCCGCACCTTGCCCTGAGGGGGGGAAGGAGGTGGTGGTGGTGGGGGTGGGGGTTACATCGTGGGGTTACATTCATGACTAGTTAAGCGGTGAAGGCGTAGCCAGGGTGTGGATGGGGTTATATGCGCGCGAGCCCAACGAAATAGGTCGGAATTGTCAAGGAATCGTGCCATACCGGGGCGGGGGCGGTGGGGGTGGTGAGGGAGTGGTGGTGCGGGTGGGATGGGGTTTTAGCATTTGGTGAGGGGTTGTTGACGAGAATGGTAGGGCACTGGTGCGGCAGCGGTGCGGGTCACGGCGGCGGTGTGGGAGGGGAGGGGAGAGGTGCATGTGGACAGGCGGGCCAGGTGTGGTCGCCACCCACACACCGGTGTTGTCTCCTTCAGGGTGTGAGAGGATCGCAAAGTGGTCCTGCAGACTTGCACATGCGCCCGCCGGCCTGCCCCGGGGCGAATCCATGATCCATCCATCTCCAGTGTGCGCTCCCCTCCAGTACCGTACCAGCCGCCTTGCCAGCCCCCAGCCCCAGCCCCCAGCCCCCAGTCCCCGACCCCGTCTACCCCCTCTTCCTTGACAGCCCACCCATCCACCCCGGTATGGCGACGATTCCTTGACTATTGGGACTTACTTCGTTGGGCTCGCGCGCATATAACCCCCACCCCCACCCGGCGCGGCCGGGCCCCATCAGCGCCGCCCCTCCCCCGTTCCAGCCGCGCCATTAACATCCCTTGTGGCCTTGGGCTCTAACGCCTTGTCTCCGACACCTCTCCCTCCGATACGCACATGCACATCACGGCCGGCTGTTTGCTTGCGTTCTCGCCTGCATTGTGTCGACCCTTACCCCTTTTGCTTTCCTGACACACAGTCACACACACAGGTGCCCACGCACACACGCAACCGCCATCCCTTCCCCTACCCACGCATACACCCTCACACACACACACACCTTGAAGGGAAGGAACTCCAGCTTCTCGATGAGATCCAACTGGTCGTCCATCGTCAGTTTGGATCCAAACGCGTCAACCACCACCTTGAACGTGTGCTCGGGGCCCACCCAGGGAGCCTGAGGGGATGCAGGTGGAAAGGGGGGGGGAGAGGAGGCCGGCAGGCGGATGGGCGGGTCGGCGGCCTAGGGCCAGGGGGGTGGGGGCCCCAGTAGCCCAAGGTGTAGGGCACAGGCCTGCCGCGCGGCAGCCGCCCCAGCCAACAGCAGCTGCACCAGGCAGGGCTAGCGGAAACACCGTATGTCGCTGGTATGCACACACACACACACACACACACACACACACACACACACACACACACACACACACACACACACACACACACACGGCCCACACGGTGCCCAGCAGGTTGGCCCCACACTCCCGCCGTCCTTGCATAACCGTGCGTGTACATGCCCGCCCCTGCACAGCCACGCCCCATCGCGCCCTATGCACACCCACACACTCCCACGCCCCTCCTCCCGGTTAAGTGTGGGCTGGTATCTACCTCCCCCCCCCCCCCACCTGCCCCGCACACACACGGCAGCTGCATGCCCAAGTCCCACGTCCTGGACCTGGTCTCTAACGCTTTCGCAACGCACACAGGACAATCTCCCAGCTCCCAGCCCCCCAGTTCCTCATTCCCCACAATCCACAATCCATCGCCCCCTCCCCCCAGCCCTCCAGTCCCTCGCTCCCCTCACCATGGCCTCCGCCGGGTACGCCTGCAGCGCCGCCTCCAGCTCCTCCCACGTGCTGCCCTCGCCCCACACCTCTACCATCATCTGCAATCAGGTCACGCGTGTGAGGGCGTCCACAAGCAAAACTTGTATATAAGTTGTTGTAGGAGAGTTTGGGAAAAGGCGTGGCGCGTGGGTGCCGTGGAACGAGGCATGAACGCGAAGGTGTGCTGCACGCACACACGAACCCTAGAGCCGTCTGGCTTGGTTGCCCGGCTTCCCGCAGGACTAGTTCCTCGGACAGTTAGCTCTCGCCACGTGTGCCTCCTCCCTCTTAGACGCACCTTTGTTAAGAGGGCGCGCTGCCCAATGCTCTTGGCGGTCTCCTCAGATGGCAGCGTCACATACCAAAAGGGGGAGTGCTCCAAGTCGCCCGCTGGCATCCGCCATCGCAGCTGGTCTTGCGTGCAACCAGCGAGCTCCGCGACGCTTTCAAACTCCGGTCGCCTAAAGTCTAATAGTCGATGTAGGAAGTAGCACAAGTACTCTTTCCCACTTGTGCTTGGCTGGTCATCGGTCTCCGGTGGCGCGTCAAAAGGCACCACGCGGGCCATTCCTAGTACTTGTAAATTGTATGTGGGCTCCTCTCGATGTGTAAGCAGTCAAACGGCCGGGTGTGCCGGCGGCGACCTTCCGTTGAACAGTTTCGCGCCGCAACGGAAGGCTTCGCTCTACTTTCAAGAAAACTGTAGCTACTTAAGTGCGTGATATAAGCTATCCAATCAAGGGCCATACTGTCAATGCGCCCGCCGGCATGTCTGGCACGAACCCTGGGCGGGTGTTCTGGCACTATGCGTTTGTGGCTTTGATTGCAATGCCGGAAGCATACGCAACGGCGTTCATACAAGGGGCTATCATATCAATAAGCCAGTGCATGTCCAGCAGCAGGCCAGCAGCGCCAGAGTCGCGCGCGCCTGCTTGACCACCTACTCCGAAATCAGAATTGCAAGAACGCGAGCTCAGGTGTTGCCCACGCCCGGTGGCTTCAGTTTAGTGTGTGCAGCTGCGCGGGCCAAACCGCTGTCTTTTCTGGGAGACGCAACTCGTTATTCCGGCTGTGCAGAACGCACGACACGCTCACAGTCCGGCCGCATGATGTGGGACCCGAGTGCTTTGTTGGGTAGAGGCAGTGTGATACCGCGGCTCTAATACTGGGCTGCAGGCCCGGCGTTAGGCTCAGTAGCCCTCCCATTTTCCAGGGCAGTCAAGCCCTGGGGCGCGGCCAGTCTGGATCGACTTGGGAGCCCCCGTGCGCCATCCCAGCGTTGCCAGCTGCCAAAAACCTGGTTCTGTCAGCCCTGGGTTTCCTAACTCCCATTGCGCACATCATCTTTTCCCACTTGTGCATCGAGTAAATTGCTGGTGACTGCCAAGGAAGACTTGCTGGTCTGCTGGATGGAATGGCCACGGTGTCAGACCCTGTCAGCCCTTCCTCCTGTTCTGCTGCAAGCAGGCGGGCGGCGTTGCAGCAAGAGGTTTGGGCCGGTATGCACCGAGGCGGTAGAAGCTGAGGAAGGTCGCTAGTAGCCGCTTTGGGGCGGGCGGGAATGGCCTCGCTCCGCCTCGCTTCGCATGACATGGTCTGGGCACCTCTGGCGCCAGAACCCTCGCGCTACCCGCAACGACCTGTCTGATCCAACACAATAGCTCCCACTTACTGTGGACACTTGAGTCACTCAGGACCAAAAGGGGCCAGTTGCTCTGTAAGCTTAGTTCAAGTCGAACGTCCGCGGGCTTGAGCGTATGAGCTTACACCCCACCGTGCCGCGCCATAGCTGGAGCCTAATAACGATGCAAATGTGGCCACACGACCTGCTTATCGACCCAGGCGCGAACCGAGCTTCAGAATGGCCAGAATGGCAGCTGCCCCATTCTGCAGCCAGGGCAGGATAGGGCATGGCCGTTTGCCAAAGGATGCATAGAGCGTTTTTGCTATGCCTGGACACTCCATCACCGCGGCGGTGCAGCCGGGCCTGGCTCGGCGTGACGGGGACTGGCCCCACCCGGCGGAAGGAGGGAGCGGGGAGCGAGGCCCCCGCGCGGCGTCCGGAACCGAGGCGCAGCATGAGCACATGGGGTAAGTCCTGGGAATGCGTTATTGATTGAACGGAATGACTACGAAGGGAAGGCACACGCGAGATAGTGCAACAAGGGCATGCGAAACCACGACGCCCGCATACTCCGAAACACGCCCTACGCCCGATCTCACCCCTGCCCCCAAATACGGTAGCCACACAATCCGCACATGTACGGTAAACAACCCGTCCATCTAAGCTCACGTGCTTCTCTTACTCATACTAGGAATTGGGGAATGCTTGTAAAGCGAGTGCCATGGCTTGCGCTGGCACTGTCGAGACATGCAACCGGGCGAAACAACGACCGGGTAGGAAGCCAGGGTTTACAGTCCGTGTCGCGAACCCCAGCAGGCTAGGGCAACGCAGTCTACGAAGAACAGCTTATGTTCTGCGTATGGGTGTGGTGCGCGCATGGGACGCCGAAACCCGAAGGGGACGTGGCGTTGTAACTCTGTGCCATATCCAGTGTGTGTGTGCACGACATGTGTGGTGTGAGGCGCACCGTAAGTACTGTCTGTGTGCGCATGGCGGGAGGGACACGGGGACAGGCCCGTGCACCTTCAGATACGGGACGTCACAGAAGCAAAGCAAAAACCCCTCAGCGGGAGGGGTAGGTATGGTTAGGTTTGCTGCATAGGCGCGCTGCCCGGTCCAGGGGGCAGCAACACCGCACCACATCGGCACAGGGCCCATCAGCAATCAGCCCAGGGTTTGGGAACAGCAACAACAGGGTTTGGGGACAGCAACAAGGCAAAATCATTTGGGTCCAACCTGGTTGTGTCGTAAAGCAACACGCCCTAAGTGGTGGTGGGGTTAGTGGTGGCCTGCTGGTGTGGGGCCCCACTGCTACGTGTGGGACCACTGCGTCACGGAAAGCGGTTGGCAGGAGCGCCGCACGGGGTGAGCCGTTGCAGATAGGCGGTGTTGTGGACCTATGGCGCCTGCAGCCATGGTTTAGGACTGGTTTGAGTGCTCAGCTGGGCTACAGGAATGGGTGGGTGTTGCTGGACCCCTGTGCACCACCCCTGTGTTGAGGCGTTGTGCTCGGAAACCCCAGGAGTTGAGAATGGCGAATTTTGAGCCAACCGCTGTGCCGTAATGCAGTCGACGAGCCGCGGGCGCTGTGTGCCGCAGCCCCAAGACACGCATGAGATAAACGTCCGCATGTTCTTTACGTCCGCGTGTCCTTTACCTTCATGCTAGGAACCTGGTCTCTGCTCCGGAGTTCCTGAGAGCCTGCGCTTTTCTCGTCATTGAAACCCGTACAGGGGCTGCTGCGAAGTATAAGCGGTAACGCTGGCGCTCTGCTACACACTGCCCAGGCATTTACAATCTGGACACGATAGCGCTAGGGGCAACCCACTCCGCGGCGACGCAGCGTCGCGTACTTACTTTCGCCGAGCGGCTTGTGGAAAGTTCCTCTCTGGGCACTCGAGGTAGGCAAGGCGCAAGGTATTATGTTCTGTTAACAGTGGGCACTCGACGTTTGCTCCGCGGCAACACAAACGGGGTTTCACCAAAACAGACCATGAATGGAGCGGACCGAGCGGACCCTAACAAGGCCCCTGCTGTTAAACGAGCTCCACTAACAGATGTCTATGCCATGATTGCCTCGCACGCTATTGCAGGTGGCGTCGAGGATCTTGAGACGCAGTTCCTAGCGAGCGAGTCCGTTTTGGGGCCACTCGCTACCGAGAGCTTGTCGAGGACAACAGCGAGGTAAGAAAGACACTGAATAGTCATGCCGTCGGCTTTTCTGCTTGCGCTGCAAGTCTGGGAAATCTTCGCATGAATGCTCGCTCAGTCGCAACGGCGAAGCGCTCAAAAGCACTTGCCTTATGGGCGTTAGCCTGAAGTTGTGAGCTCAGTCTTGTGCTCAACTCAAAACTGCGGGCTCCAGCTTGCCAACTGCTGCGGCTTCTCACCGGCCTCTCGCTCGCGCTTGCGTCGCCCCACACAGGCGTTCTGGTGGCTGCTCTCGCTGAGGACACCTCGCTGCCGACATCTTGCGGAGGCTTGACGCCGACGCTCGCTGCCACCAATGGACGAGCACGTGCAAGGCGAGTGATAGGGGTCGCAGCGCATTGTAATGCACATCAGTGCTGATTGGTATCGCGTGTGGCTGGGTGGTTACAGCATACCGTATGCAAAGGGGAACGCCACGCAAGGGCAAGGGGAGGTAGATGCCACCCGGTCCACGACGGGGGGTTGAGGGATGCCTAGGGCCGCGAGATTGATGGTTGCGCGCGGACATGCATGGTGGGTGTCCCTCCGGCTCAACCCGGTCCCTAGTGGATGTCTGGCGTGTGCACGCGACACACCAACACACTGTCTCCCCGTCCTCTTCAACACGGCTGTTTCAGTTACCGACAGCACGGTTCACCCGCCGACCCCCGTTGCCCTACGTGTGCCCACCCACCACAGAGGGTCGTGCGATTCCGCGGCGGCAGCGCCAGCGTTACGATTGCCCGCACTGCGGCACGGTGAGGTCCTAACCGACAGCATCCCGGATCCTGATGTTGCAAATCATGCCCTTGCCCGCCCCGCTCCGCAAGCTACTGCCAAGCTACTGCCAAGCTATTCAGACCGACCTGTTAAATCTGGCCTCCATCTCCTGACTGACGCAGAATCTGGCGCACGCACAGTGGAATGAGCACCGCAGAAATTTCGCCAGGTCCGGGTTCTGCTTACGCTCCCAACAACTTGCTGCAGGTGAGTTGGTGCGGCACCCCGCAACGGCTGGAGGGGGGGGCAAATGTGCTCACATCCAGGCCAAGTGTGCTCACATCCAGGCTGTGTAACCTCTACGCTGAGCGGTGTAGATGCCTTGCAGTCACGTTTGAATGTGACGTACGTTGTCAAAAGAAACCCCCGATGACCCTGCCTTCCTCCTGCGCACTTGCTATTGCAGACGCGGACGCCACTGCTGCTGCTGCCGCTGGTGCTGCCGCTGCTGCTGCCGCTGCTGCCGCCGCTGCTGCTGCCGCTGCTGCTGCTGCTGCCGCTGGTGCTGCCGCTGGTGCTGCCGCTGGTGCTGGTTCTGCTGCTGGTGGTGGTGGTGCTGCTGCTGGTGGTGCTGCTACCTCTGGTGGACGCACGCGCCACAAGGAGCGCGCCTCGTCTGCTGCGGCCAGCGGGCCGGGCCGCCCCCCGTCCTCAGGCTCCGGTGGCGGCAGCAAGCGCCGCCGCAGCGGCGGTGGCAGCAGCTCCAGTGCCCGCGCCAGTGGGGCCGCTGGCCCGCAGCCCGCGCCCGCGAATGCGTCGGCTCCGGCGGCAACACCGCTCTACCGCCCCCACGTGGTGACCACGGGAATGGCGGTGACAGTGCCGGCGGCCGCCGGGCCCCACCCCTGCAGCCTGCGCCCGCCGCACCACCCGCCCATGCCGTCGCACCACCCGCCCATGCTGCCGCCGCCGTACATGCCGCCGCCGCCGCCGCACATGCAACCGGATCTGCATCCGCACATGCAGCAGCATTGCCAGCAGTGGCAGCCGCAGCCTTGCGCGGCCGGCCTGTACGGAGGCGGAGGCGGCGCCGGCACGGGCCACATTGGGATGCCGCCGGTACGTGCGTGTTTGCGGGCCAAGGCAGGGCCAGGGCAGGGGCAGCGTGGGAAAGGGGAGGGCGTAGTGTGAATCAAGCGCACATGATCTGGGGCCCAGAACCTAACACACGGGGTTATTTGCGGACAGAGCTGGGGTTCGATAGGGCAGGGGCGAGGGGCAGGGGCGAGGGTTGAGGCGGCGAGAGCATGGCAGCTGGATTGCCGCCTGTCAGCCGCCGCGTGTGTATTCCCGGATGTCGCCGTGAGCAGCCGGGCTCGCGGCATAGCTAGCGACCTGCCCGCAGACGCTAGCTAGGCGCGCGCTAGCCATTTCCGCAACACCGTGCCATGCATAGTTTCAAGCCGCTGTGCCGTACACCTGCCTACTACTCACCGCAGCTTCTGTGCCGTGCCCTACCCCGCGCCCTGTCGTGCCCTGCCTCCCGCCGCACAGCAGGGTACCAGCCCGCTCGAGGCCGCTGCCGCCGGCGTGCCGCCGCCGCCGCCGCCGCCGCCACTGGGCGCCGCCGCCTTTCCGGCCGCGGCCTACACGGCCCCAGCCACCACCAGCAGCAGTAACTTCAGCACCGGCGTCAGTGGCAATAGCTGCAGCACCTATGACAGCAGTCCGCTGATGCCGCAGCTACAGCCGCTGACGGAGGACACGCTGCTGTCGTGCGGCTCCGCCGACAGCTACTGCCACCACCTGCCGCTGCGGTCGCCTGCTGCCGCTGCGGCGGGCGCTGTGGGCACGCAGCCGGCGGTGTCAGGCGCCACAGCCACCGCTGGCGCCGCCGCGGCCACCGCAGCTACTGCTGCCGCTGCTGCTGCCACAAGCACTGCTGACGCTGCCAGCACTCCTGCCACCACCTATAGCGACCAGGAGCTCAGCGACCAGGAGCTCAGCGATCTCGTGGAGTATTACTTGCGCATTACGAGCGAGCCCGAGCTCGCTGACGGTGTGGACATGCGCGAGGGCTGGTAGGGGGCTGTAGGGGCTGGCATGTGGGCGTGTAGGTGATTGCAGGTGATTGCCGGTGCAGGTGTGCGCTGGCCGGGGCTGACGGCCAATGCGTCGGCAGGTGCTGTAGAATAATGGTGAGGGAGATGGGGGGGTGTATGTGCCTGTGTGTGCCTGTATGTGCCTGTGTGTGTCTGTGCATGCGCTTCGCCATTCACTGTGTTTTGCATGCGTTGGTGTGGGAAAGGTGCTGCACATACAGAAGGGCAGTTTTTGCTGCCTTCTTGCGCGCGTTCTGGGATAAGCACAGCCTGGCAGGTGTTTGCCTGATGGGGGGCCCGAAGGGTACCTGCCTGCTTTAGAGTGTAATCAGTGGATTGCGGCAATGTGACTCTGGTAATGGTGGTGGCGGCAATGGGATAGAAAGATGCGCGCTTATGCACTGCTGGCGCCTGTTAACCGGTTCCTGTTGTCTGCGCCGGATAAAGGATTGGGGGGCCGCGTGGTTGCTTTCCAGATACGACAATCGTCTTGGAACGCTGTGATGGCATAATTAGAGGGAAAGGGTTCCATAGGTCACACCCCTGTGAGAGGAGGGATGCGGCTGAGAGGAGGACGATGTGATAACGCCCGACCAACGCTAAAACCATCGGATGCGTGGGCTGATCGATGAGTCGCCGGTGCTTGCGTGCCAACTGCTAAGCTTGCCAGCCCCTGGCAAGAACCAATACATACTTGACAGTGCCCCGCCTCTTTCCCTCAAGTGCATTCCTTCTTGCTTCCCCCAGCACGGCTAGCTCATGCCGGTGCAAGGTTGGACTGCTGTAGGCCCCAACTCGCTCCCGTTGCGACTTCCGACCCAGCCAGTTTCCGACTCTCACTCATCAGGCCCATGGGGCAGCGCAGGCCCGCCCGCGATCCAATCAAGGTCTTACAAGTAAGGTTGCGCCGCAGCCGCTATGCCGCTACGCCATTATTGACGTGCTTGAAAAAACGCAACACGCACAAGCGAACATGACGTTGTAGAGCCGAGGCCAGTAAGCCATACCACTGCTCTGCCGCCGCTCTGCCGCTCCACCTGCTGCCGCTCTGCCGCTACTTGAGCAAGCTACCAAACCTTTTCAGCCGCAGGGATAGATCGATGTCGCAGCAACAGCAGCAGCAGCAGCAACCGCCAGGCGCCGCGCACATCAACGCGCGTGTCGCCCAGGGCATTTCGGGACTTTTCGGCCAATCCTTGCTCGCGGATTGCCAGCTGGTCTTCGTGCAGGAACGACGGCCGCCGGGCCTGGGTAAGCGCCCGCACGGCGGCCACGGCGGCGGGGGGCAGCGGTACGGCGAGCCGCTGCCGGCGCACTCGTTTGTGCTGCGGTTCGCGTCGGACAAGATCGCAGCGCAGGTGGGCGGGGGGCGGGCAGGGGTCGTGGGCGCCCCTCGTGGGTGCCCCTGGTGGCAGCGTGGTGGCAGCAGTGTACGGGTGGGTGAAGGGATGTTTCCCCCCCTGACCAGAGAGGGGCCGGGTGTATGTCTGGGCGCTTGTGCATATATGGGTGTGCGTGTGGATCGGTGGGGCTGGGGCTGGGGTTGGGGGTAGGGCTATAGGGGTTTCGGGCGCGGGCGCGGGCGCGGGCGCGGGCGCGGGCGCGGGCGCGGGCGCGGGCGACGAGGGCGGGTGCGGATGCGGGTGCGGGTGGGTGGGTGGGGGTGCTGGGCGTACCCCGGGGTGCTGTGGGGTGCGGTGGGTGGTCTAGGGCATGGCGACCGCCGCCGCCAATGTATTTACTTCTACCGTGTCGCAACCATGTATGCGTGCTCGCTCCGTGCAGCTGGCCTTACCAGCCGCGTCAGCTACGTCGTCAGCCCCTGAAACCCCAAGTCAAGCAAGGAAAAAAGTATGCAAGTGCGCAACAGCTGCCACAGCAGACGCGACAGCAGCTACTTCTTCTGCTGCTGCTACTGCCGCTACCGACGCCGCGGCAAAGACACCGCTTCCGGAGATGGAGCTGATGGTGGGCGGGGAGGAGGAGCTGCCCGCGGCCCGTGCCGCCATCCAGTTCGCCTACACGGGCCGCGTGGAGGCGGGCGGTGGCGTCCGCAAGGCGCTGCAGGTGCGGCGGCAGGCGGCTTCCCTGCAGTTGGAGGGCTGCGTGGAGGCGTGCATGGCGGCGGTGCGGGAGCAGCTGCTGCTGGCGGCAGCAGGCGGCGGCGGGGCCGGGGCGGGAGCAGCAGCAGCAGCAGGAGCAGGAGCAGCAGCAGCAGCAGCAGCAGCAGCAGGCACCAGCACCAGCACTGCTGGTGACGCGGGGGCCGCTGATGTGGTGCCGCCGCCTCCGGCCGTGCTAGAGCTGTACAGCTGCAGTGAAGTGTGGCCGGACCCCGCGGAGGACGCAGCATTTGCGGCGCTGCTGACGGAGGCCAAGCGGCGGCTGGTGGCGCACTTTGGCGATGCGCTGGCGGTGCTGAACAGCCAGCGGTTGTTCGAGCAGATGCGCGCGCTGCCGGCGGAGGGCATGAAGGTTCTGCTCGAGTCGAATGACTTCGGCACCGACAACGAGAGCAGCGTGGTGCTGGTGCTGGCGGAGTGAGTTGTGCTTTCGTATGTGCGTGCGTCGGGAAAGGGATGCGGGTTGGTGAAAGCATGGCGGAATGGGATGTGTTTGGTGGTGCAGCAAGGGTGACGAAGTGCATGCCATGCGTACACTTGTGGCCCAGCCCGCATCCGGCGGCGCGTTTTGTCAACTTTATCTGCTTCCAGCTGCATCTGCCTACTGTATCTACGGATCTCTTTTACAGTGGCGCGTCTTCGTTCCTGCCCTTGTGTTTGCTTGTTTCAGGTGGATGGCTGTCAACTACTGCCGCAAGGACGAGGACACGCGCAAGCAGCTGTGCGGGCTGCTGCGGCTGTCGCAGTGCAGCCGCGCCTACCTCACCCGGGTCCTGCCGGCACTGGCAGCGCGGCACGAGGCCGGCCCCTACAGCGCGGGCGGCTGGCTCCCAATCAGCCGGGACGATGCCACCTGCCTCCTGGCCTACAGCACGGCGACTGAGCAGGAGCGAAGAGCCATGACTGGCGAGGACCGTGTCTGGGGCTTGTCTGCAGCCATGGCGCACTGGCCGGAGCACTGGCTTAGCTCGCAGCGCCGGCGCCAGTGCTTGCCCGCCGAGGGCCGCACCATGAGCTTCAGTGCAAGCCTGGCAGAGATGGTCAAGGCGTTTGGTGGCCTCAAATCGGGCGATCCGAGATGGCTCCGGCTCAACCTCGGCCCCGGCTCCCGGCTGGGCAACCAGCACTTCGGAGCGCAGGGCCTTGAGTGGAGCCTGAGCGTGGCTTGGGCGTCTGGCGACGCAGCGGCGGGTGTTTATGTGATGCTGCATTTGCCCACTGCCCTGACCGCTTCGTCTCCTGCCATCACGGCGGCCGCGAAAGCGAACAAGCTCCTGGACGGAGCCGTGGCGGCTGTCCCACGCCTGCGTCTGTCTGTGTGCGGAGCGGATGGGCAGCAGGCGTGGTCGCGTCCGCTCGGCGGTGACGTCTTCTTCATGCAGACTGGGTTTGGCTGGGGACATTCCACCGCCCTCGAGCTGCGGGAGGAACCTGCTGCCGACCAGCCGGCGGAGGGTGCCGCCGCCAGCGGGCCCAACACTGGCGGCGGCAGCACTAGTGGGGTGGCGGCGCGCTGGGCGGGCTACCTGCAGGGTGGCACGCGGCTCGCCGGCAGCGTCACGCTGCTGCCGCCCATGTAGGTAGGCGCCACAATAATGCTACGTGCAGGGTGAGCGCGTTTGTGGCATGGTAGGCAAGAACGTGGGCGTTTGGGCAGGATGGGCGTTCTTATGCATACTTGCTTCTTACTGATTGTGTGGCCACTGTGCGTGCCTAGCGCCGCCAGTTAAGAAGCACGGTAACACAAGCCAGACAATGCCCCACACTATGGCATACCGATTAATGGAAGCAAGTGCTGCTCGTTGCAAGGCCAGCGTCAGAAGTTCAAAGTGTTGCTGGGTGCGGGGTGTGGGTGAGCGGGTCGACTATAGCTGAGCGCAAACAAGCGCGAGCAGCAGTACAGATGTCCAACGTGTTTGGATGCCTCAAGAGCGGGGTGGGTGCGGGTGTCGGGGTGTGTCAGTATGCGAGGGTAGGTTCGTTTGGAGGGTTTGCCTAGGTTGTTGCCTTTCGATGCATGTATGTGTTTGGCCTTGCTTTGGGTTAAGAACCAGTACATGCGGCACGTACGGTCACTTGCTTGATGCACCTCATGTGTTGCACACCTGCTTGCGCAACACCTTTATTTCCTCTCATGTGTTGATTGGACATTGAAGCCGCAGGGTGCGCCAAACGACGGGGCCTTCGCACTTGGTGCGGTGGCGCTGGCGGCGGTGCTGTTGAGTCCTCTGTAAGTTGGTCCCGGATTGGTCAGACCCATCTCGTCTTGCCCTGTCACGCGGGGGTGTGCGACAGACCTGACACGCTGCTTTTGACATACGCGTGGCGGGCTGCTGGGTTACGTGTGGCCGCGGATCTATCAATCTGCACGGACCGCACAGTCTGGTGCCGGTACTCCGGGCAACGCTTTATTTGGACACAGATGGCGGGCCTGCGGGCACAGAGCGTTGCACATTACGGTGTATTACATGCATGCAAGGCCAGTAAGTCCCTCCAGTGCCGCTGGCCCCAGCAGCCCCAAGCACCCCATCCAGCCCCATGTAAGGCTTTCGACCAGCAGGTAGCACTGCCAGTCACACAGTTGCTGCAGCCTAGCCACTGCCACACCTGATGATGCGGTAGCTAGGACCCTGGAGGGTTTACATCGACCCACACACATCACTACTGCCGCTATGCCCATCACGGCTGCACTTGGCCTTCTGGGACACGCAGCAGCAGACACCCGGCCACCCGCCCTCGGCTCCGCACCCAGCCTGAAGGTACTGCCCCCTCCTCTCCCCCCCCCCACATGGAGTCCACACTGCATTCCTGGGTTGGGCGACGATTTCCCTGAGTTCTCCACTTTTGCTAGTAGAGTTCTGCATGTGCCGGCTCAGTCGCCGCCCCGCCCCGCTAGTTTTGGCCCTCACTCCGCGGCCCGTATTACTCGCTGCAACAGTGACTACCCTGCTGCCTCCGGCGTGGTCACCAGGCCCCACCACCGCATCTTGGTGGTGCTGTCATAAGCGCATAGTTAGCAAGGGACTGGGTCGCACGCACTGACAGCACACTGACAGTGACGTGGCCAGTGGCGGTGACGTGTCTACCGTATAACCGTACTTTCGATCGTACGTGTGCGGTAGCTACAGCTACCCCAGCCCCGACAACCCTTTCATACGCGCATGCAGCAGGGGGGCCAGTGCCAGGTACAAACGGTACGTACCTGCAAATAGCAACCGCACACATACCTGCCACTCCTACCCCCTACACAGGGCTTGCACTCGACCCGCTGTCATCATTGACACCGTGTTGGCCCTTGCTTAGCGGCCCCACCCCATCCGCCCGCCCTGCCTGCCACAAGCCGGCCCGCAGCCCCCAGCCCTGACATACCACCACGCCCTGACTACCCCACCACCACCACCACAACAATACTCAATGACATTAACATCCCTGTCGCATCAACATAAGTAATCACTGCAGAGTAGACCACAGTGAGGCTGCGTGCGCGTTCAGTACCGCCACGCCCGCCTCCGCCGCCGCGCGCCGCCGCACCGCTGCCACCCAGCCCTCCGCCAGCGCCGCCGCCGCCGTGCCCTGCAGGCTAGCTGCCAGCAGCTCCGCCGCCGCCGGCAGCTGCCCCTCAGACAGCAGCGCCTGCGAGGAGGGGGCGCCGGACGGGAAGGGGAGGATCATGGGTTTGAAGGGTACGGCAGTCGCACAGCACGCGTTTCCAGTGTGAATGGAGATACAAAGGAAGGAGATATAGAGGAAAGAGTGGCGGCTTCCCCTAGTGTGCCCTACTGCCCTTGCACACAGCTTCTGTCCTTGCGCCAAGGCGCTTCAGCCCTGGGGCGTCACCTAGGTAGGCCCCGCAACCCCACCGCGCCAGCCCACGCCCCCCACCCACCTGCGTGCGCGCCAGGGCCGCGTCCACGCCGCCGCTGCCGGCCGCCGCCGGCGACAGCGCCTTAACCGCCGCCGCCTCGTCCGCCTGAACAGGAAAAGGGGACGGGGGTGTAAATACCAGCCCAAACTAAACCAAACCAAGCTAAGCTGACAGGGGGGAGGGAGAGCGTTTGCTTAACAACACAGCATCCGTCAACCTACTCATACACCCATACCATCGAGAATGCTGGAAACACCCCGCCCCACCCCGCCCCGCGTGCTCTGGTTACGGGTTCAACTGGGTTTGGAGTATCAGCCGCCCCTCCCCACGTCTTGCATGCGCGGCCACACGCCTGTCCACACGAGTCCGCCCACCTTGAACCAGGTGGACAGTCGCGCCACCGCCACGGACACGGGCCCGGTGCGGCCGGGCGGCAGGTGTGACAGGGCAGACAGGTCGGCGCGCAGGCGGCCGAAGGAGGACAGCAGCTCGGAACTGTGTGGGCGGGCGGGGTTGAGGGAGGGAGGGGTGGGCGGGGGTGGGGGGGTGAGGGAGGGAGGGGTGGGCGGGGGTGGGCGGGGATGGGGAGTTTTAGGGATCGGGGAGGGGTTTACACTCATGAATATTCAAGAAGTGAAGGCGTAGCCAATAACAGTAGTATAGTAGGGGGATTGGGCGGGGGTGGGGGTTTTAAGGGATGGGGGATGGGGCAAGTGAGGATGGATGAGGGGTTTTTGGTTCGACTCTGTCCGATCCGCGCACAACACCCGGGCAAGCAATGGCAACGGAGCCATGCAATGGCAACGGAGCCATACCCACGAACCACAAACACATATACACACACACGCACACACACACGCCACACCAACCCACCGAGTCGCCACGGGCCCGGACGGCAGCGCCGCCACCACCGCGCCCACCACCGGGTCCCGCGCCGCCAGCCCGCGCAGCGCCGCCGCCGCGCCGTCCACCGCCGCGCCGCTCTCCGCCGCCGCCGCCACCGCCGCCGCGCCGGCGGCAATGGCGTGTCCGGCGGCGCTGGCCTCCGCCTGCCGCACCCGCCCCTCGTGCGCCAGCCGCAGCCCGCCTGAGGTGTGTGTGGGGGCCGAGAGGGGAGGGGTAACAATGGAGGAGCGTGTGCTAGCAGGAGCGCGTGTGCATGCATGTGGTTTCGACAAAGATAAAAACCCAAGGCAATGGCCTGCGACGGTGCAGACCTTGAACCACTTCCAAGTCCACTGTGCATACCCGACATACGTTACAGCCGCACCCTCACCATTGTGCCGTTACAGCACGCCCCGCACACACACCCAGCACGCACACACCCAGCACCCACACACCCAGGCGCCCCTCTCACCCCCACACCCCCACCCCCACCCCCACCCCCACCCACCCAGCGCCAGCCGCAGCGTCTCAATGGCCTCGCCGCGGGTCCTCGCCTCCGCCAGCCGTGTCTGCTCCGAGGCAAGCCGCGTGCGCTTCTCCGCCTGCCGCACCTGTGGGTTGATGAGTGTTGTTGTGTTGGGGCGTGTGATGTTTATTTCTTGTTTTGTTGTGTAAATGTCAGGTGGCGTGAACGCGTTTTGAACAGAGGAGCACGCGCAGCAAAGAGCGTACAACGCTAATTGCACGTGTTGGGTCAGCGGTCCTGCAGACCACTCGCAACCGCCCTCCTGCCTCCCTGTTTCCTCCCGCCCCTGTACACACGGCCCCTCCTCCTCCCACCCCCCTCCTCCCCCCTCCTCCTCCTCCCCCCCCCTCCCCCCTCCCCTCACCTCCATCTCCACCAGCTCCTTGGTGGACTCGGCGTACTGCCGCAGCAGCGCCTTGAACCGGCCCACAGCCGCCTCGCCGGCCGCCTGCAGCGCCTCGCCGCGAGCACGCGCCGCCTCCAGCTCGCCGCGGACCTGAGGGTAGTCGGGCATCAGGGGGGTTTCTTTCATGATTAAGGAAAGGGGGGTTGTTGCCGAGGCGGAGTGAGCAGAACCATACATAAAAGTAGCGACGTGCAGTGGGAAGAGCGCGTACCACATTGATGACAAGCGCGAGTAGAAGGGTTGCAAGGGGGGTTCGGGGAGATTCCTTCAGCTCCAGCCCTTCTACTCCCCTCCCCCTCCTTCCGATCGCCTAACCCCCGCTCCCCCTTCCACCCTTCCCCTCCCCTAAACAGCCCCCTGAGCCACAACCCCTGGCCACAACCCCCTCAACCACACATGCGCACCTGGCCAATCTGCACCTCGTGCCACTTGGCGGCCGCCGTCAGCGCCTCAAACAGCAGCCGTGAGTCTGACACGGCCTGTGGGACGTGACGGCGGGCAGATGGGGGGGAGCGGGAGCGGGCGGGCGTGTGGTTAGGGCACACGCGCATGTGGCTGCGGGGTTGCGGGGGTTGGAGCACGTGTCACATGTCCGCACGACAGCCAATGCACCCAAACCCCCACCTGCGCGTGCCGCTCCGGCCACTGGCTCCAGTCCGCCACCGCCGTGCCCGCGCCCACCACCGCCGCCTTCACCAGACCAAGCGGCGACAGGTCGTACCCCTCCAGACCCAACTGGCCCGCAGGCAGGCCCGCAGGCAGCGGCGCCGACGAGGCGGCGGCGGAGCCGGACTGCATGAGCGCTACAGCCGCCGCGGTGGCGGCGCCGATGTCGGCGTGGGAGGCGGCGGCTGGCGGCGCCGCCGCTGCCGCGGGCTTGGCGGCAGCGGGCGCGGGTGCGGCGGCCGGCGCGGGTGCCGCTGGCGCGGCAGGGGCGGCAGGGGCGGCGGGCTCCGCAGGGGCGCCAGCCGTGGCGGCGGGAGCCGGCGCCGCCGGCGCCGCTGGCGCCGCCGGCGCAGCAGCAGCCGCGGGGGCGGCGGCAGTAGCAGCCGGCTTGGGGTGGACGTCGGCATAGGCCGCCTCCGTGGTGGCGGCTGTAGCAGCCTCCGTGGCCTCCAGGATGCTGCCCGCCGCGTCGGCTGTGGCCTCCTTGGCGCCGGCTGTAGCAGGCGCCGCCGCCGCCGCCGCAGGCTTCTCCACGGCAGCTGGTGCTGCTGCTACTGCCGGCTTCGCCGCCTCCGGTGCCGCCTTGACGGGCGCTTCTGCAGCAGGCGCGGCGGGCGGCGCGGCCGCGGGCTTGGGCGGTGCGGGCGGCGTGGGCGGCTTGGCGGGGGGCTGTATCTTGTTGAAAGGCTTTGCCTCCTTGAGCTCCTGTGCAGGGCGTGTGTGCAATGTGAAGCGGCAGGTTAGGAGTGTAGTGCCGTGTGCGGTGCCGTGTCGTGTGGTGCATGCATTGCGATACGGTCTGTGGTGCCGTCGGACGGAGGCACACGCAGGTGGAGTGCGGCGGTGGGGGAGCGCGTCAGGACCAGAGGCAAATGCGGTATTGCGCAGTGTGCCAGGTGCAGGTTCTGAGCCATAGCGTAAGATCAACCAACAACAACACGTTGACAAGCGATTTGACTCGCTGACTTGCTGACTCCTCATTGACACACCGACCAGCCGCCAGACGCAGCGCCACGCACCTTGAGCTCGGCGGCGGTGACCTCCTTGATCTTTGCGAGCCACTGCTCATCCACGTCCTGTGTGACCATCATGGGTGGAGGAGGCGGTGTGGTCATCATGGGTGGAGGAGGCGGTGTGGTCATCATGGGTGGAGGAGGCGGTGTGGTCATCATGCGTGGAGGAGGCGGTGTGGTCACATGGGTTGACGCGGGGCGTGGTCGGGGGAATGAGAGAGTGAGGGAACGTGGGGCGCCACAGCCACAGCTGCATCCTGACGCATCCTGACGCATCCTGACGCCGCTGGGGCCACTGCCGCCCAGCAGCACTTGGCCGCAGCACGCGCGCGCTATCTTGTGTGTGTGTGTGTGAGTCCTGAGTGGGCACGCGCCTTCCCCCTCCCCCCCTCCCCCCCTCCCCAACATGCCCCGCACTTGCCACGTCACCATAGCACCGTAGCATCACGACCGTAGCACCACGACCGCTACCACATCACAGCCTCCTCCACCAGCCTCAACACCACCACCGCTACATGCGCACCACCACCGCCACCACCACCCCAACCCTCCTAGTCTTCCCACACCACCCCTGACACAGCACCCGCCATCGCCACGCATCACCACGTCCCCACACCCCCAAACCCACCGGGTCCACATCCCGCGAACGCACCAGTCGCCACAGGTAGGCGCCGATCAGCGCCGGCAGCCCCACCAGAGGAATCAGCCACGCCACGCCGCTGGACAGCTTGCGACCCGAGCCGCTGCCGCTGCCGGCAGCGCCGCCTGAGCCGCCTGGCGGCGGAGGCGGAGGCGGCGGAGGCGGAGGCGGCTTCGCCGCCACGATGGGCGCCGCAGAAGAAGGGGGAGCAGGAGGAGGAGGCGCAGCGGGGGGCTTGGCGCTTGGGGCCGGGGGAGGCGGGGTGCCGGGGGCAAAGCCCGGCTTGGGGGTGGAGCTGGGGGGCTGGGCGCTGAAAGCGCGTGTCCGGGCGGCTGTCAGCGAGGTAGATGATGACGCGATGGGCTGGGATGCCACGGTCGGTGTCCGTAGCGCGAGGCCGCAGCGCAGGCCTAGGGCAGCGACCTGAGACGCGGCCACGAGGGAGCGGGGGCCGCTGCGGAGCGATGGCAGCAGCGGCCGCGCGGGCAGTCCCCGCAGCGTCACAAGCCCCGCCGGCGCGTGCACGGGAGCTGCTGTGGGCGCCTGAGCCACAGACGTCGCGCACAGCGCCTGCGATGGCTGGCTAGAGCGGGCCGCTGCAGACACACCGCCGAAGAGCACGGATGTGCAAGTCGGGTCACCGAGCATCCTGCTGATCTGCTTGTCGCCAGCAGCTGTTTCCATAAAATGTCTATCTAAGCTTGCGCGAGGGACTTGCGAGACTCGGGGCGCAAGCTCGGGAGCCGTGATTGGAGCGGTCTCGGGGCTTTCAGAGCTGGGAATCAGTTGCTAACTGCCACCCACAGCTTCATGAAGCAATGTGTCTAGTGCAAGCGCCCGATTTCTGTTGGCGCCGAGACAAATAAAGCTAAACGAGTCAGTTTGCTGCCCCGTTCCTGCTTATATGTCCCACACAGGGGCGCATGCAAACAACTAGTTGGTAACAGAGGGCAAGCGGTGCAACCAGTCGCCAAGCCGCTCAACAATGGTGCACGCGCTCTGATGCAGACCGTAAATTTAGCCTCCCTGCGACTCCCCAACCAATTGCAATAGTATGCAACTACTTTTCATACGCGAGAAGACATACAGGCGCATTGAAAAGGTCACCAGCCACGAAAGCACCTGCGTGTCGGTGCAACTGTCGCGGCATCGGCCAAGTTCTTTCGCGGACTGCGCATCCAGGTCACGGAGTCCATATGGAGCTATCGCACGTCCGGGGGAACTTGAGTCGCACGGGGTTGCTGCAGGCGCGGCGCGGGGCTCAGCCACGCCGGTTGGTACCGCCGGCGCGCAGCCTGAGCCAACCCGTCCCGCCGACCTCGCAGCCACCCCACTCGCGGCCGCACCCGCACCCGCGCCCCCTGCCCCTTCACCCGGAGATAAGCAAGGTACGCCACCGGGGCCACAGGGCGACCCTGCCGTCAGTCTGCTGCGTCCTCTGGGGCTGAGGGCGTGGCCCCGCGAGGATGTGTTGCGAAGAAGGCGGCCAGCGGCAGCCACGCACACGGAAGGAAGAAGCACAGGCACGCACACGACGTGCAATTCAAGAACGAATGTGCTCGTCACAGTTTCCCATGACCACCGCTTTACTTTACATCGCAGGTTATTTTCTCGGCGGAGCAGATTGACGCGCGTGTGGCGGAGCTGGGCAGGTGGGTATGGGCTGCGCATGCCCGCCCTTACACCCATCTAAACCTCCCACCCGTTTAAACCACCAGTTAAACGACACATGCACCTGTGACATGACACACGCACACGAATAATGTCGCGGTGCTGCATTGCATACACTGTCTTTGCCCTTTGTTGTCCGTGTGCTCTAAAACACAAACATCACAACGCTTCCCCGACCCCAGGCTCATTGGCACCGACTACTCGGACCGCGAGCTGCTGGTGCTGGGCGTGCTGAAGGGCGCGTTTGCGTTCACCAGCGGTGAGGGGAAGGGAAGAGGCACGGGTCCGGGTCCGGGCAGGCGCCCAGCGGGAAAGGGTTTTGTGTGTGTGCCCACTGGCGGCGTGTTTTCATGCGGCTCCGCAACGAAATGAAACGTAGCGGCAGCCGCTAAAACCGCCCTCGGGCGTTCAGCAGCATGCGAGCGTGCGTTGCGGCAGCACCGAATGTGTACAACGGGACATGGGCACATGGCAAGGGGCAGGTTGGTGTAGTCTCGTGGTTGCACCGAATGTGGCCCGTGGCAATGCAAGGCAAACCTGCTGCTGCTCACCCCGCCTGCCTGCGCGGCGCACGCAGACCTGGTCCGTCACATTTACCCCTACCCGCCCCATCTGGAGGTGAGCAGGGGACAAGGGCTTTGCAGGGTACGGCTGCGCGTTGGTGGTGTAGGAGCTGGGCTTGGCTTGGAATAAACGGGATGGACGGGAAAAGGGAACGCGCGCGTATACAAGGGTGCCGTGGGCAACTACTCGTCGTCTGCAGCGCTCAAGCATTACGGATTCTCCCTCATGCACTTCCTAAGCAGCATTAAGTAAACAGCCTGTGCCTGTGGTGTGTACGGGCGGTGGCGGTGGCGGTGGCGGTGGCGGCAACATGCAGGTCGACTTCTTCAAGGTGGGCGGGTGGGGGGGGTGCAAGTGGGTGTGTCAGTAGGGGTCGGCAACTGCCGAACTGCCATACCTGCCGGAACCAGCGCTTGCACACAAACACATGACCCTGCATGTCCTCCCCGCACCCGGTTGCTCTGTGAAACCTGTACGACAAAGTGCGCCGCCCTCCATCAACCCCAACCCGAAGGAACCCGACTCCCTCGCCCTCATTTCCAGCCCATGCCCCCCGTCCCACTCCCCATTCCCCACTCCCCATCCCCCCCCCCCCCACTCCTCCAGGCCTCGTCCTACGGCTCCGGCACGGTCTCCAGCGGGCGTGTGCAGCTGGACAGCGGTTTCAAGCTGGAGAGCGTGCGTGGGAAACACGTGCTCCTGGTGCGTGTCACCCCCGCCACGCACCTCGGCACGGACTCAAAGGCAGAAGCTGCAGCGCACAGGTGTTACCATTACCTGTCCCCTGTTCCCTGTCCCCTGCCCCTGCGCGCGCCTGCCCTCTGCCCCGGCGCCTGCCCCCCTAGCTCCAGCTGCGTGACCGCCGCTCCCAGCCCCCTGCGCGCGCGCACACACACACACACAGACACACTCACACATACGCACGTTATAGTTTCTGTTTGTCGTGTTTCCTATTAAAACCCGCACGCCCACTCACGCACATGCCCGCCTACCCAGGTCGAGGATATCATTGATACGGGAAACACGCTGTCAGCCCTGGTGGCAGTGATGGAGGGCGCGGGCGCGGCCAGCGTGCGGGTGAGAGGGAGGGCAGGGGAGGGGAGGGTGGGCTGCGGGGGCGGGGGCGGGGGCGGGGGCGGGGGCGGGGGCTGTTGTGTGCGGGGGGCCGGGGGGAGTTGAGTCCAATCCCATAGTAAGCAAGACCCAGAACCAGCCCACACAGCGCGGAGGAGGTTTGGTCTTAGCGTACATGGGGGGGCTGGATTGCCATGGATTGCTTGCTGCATGCGGGAACGGGCACTGTCTGCCACAATGGGCCGTGGGGCAACACGGCACCAGAATGCACCGTGTCGACAGCAGCCCGCCAGGGCCCTTGTGCGGTGCTGTGCAATGTCGGCAGCCGACCTTCTTAATTTTACCATGCCGTTGCGCTAGGCCCTCGGGCCCCCGACGTCCTTGTTTCTCCCCAACACACTACTGCACACAATTTACACACACACACACACACAATTTCTTTGTGTTACCACACACACACACACGCGCGCGCACATGCAGGTGTGTGCCTTGCTGGACAAGAAGGCGCGGCGACGCGTGCCCATGGAGGCCGAGTACACGGGGTTCGAGGTGGGTGGGTGGAGCGGGGGCGGGGTTGTTGCTCCCCCCTCCCCGCGCTCCGCTGACAACACCACACGACCCTCACGACACCCAGTGACACGCCGCTTCCCCCACCCGACCCCGCCTGCAGTGTCCCGACGAGTTCATTGTGGGGTACGGCATCGACTACGCCGAGAAGTACCGCAACCTGCCGTACATTGGCGCCGTGAAGGACGAGTTCATAAAGAAGTAGATCACAGCGCAGCACGGCACCGGACAACTGGCGTGGGGGTGAGGGGGGGAGCTGATGGGGACCGTTGGGGACCCACAGGCGGACAAGGAGTCAAGGACCATCGCCCCCTTGGTGTCTTGTCTTGGCCGCTTGGAAGGCGCTGGTGGCCAGGCGTGTGCCTGTGGGTGCTGCATGTGGGTTGTAAAGGTGCAGTGTGTCAGTGTGTGCCACATGCGCGCTGGTGCGGCTGTGCTGTGCATGCTCGTGCTGCGGCTGTGGCTGCCGGAGCCGGGGTTCGGCTGGTGTGGCTGGTCACAGGTGGTGATCATGGGAGGTGGTGATAATGGAGGTAAATAGTCAGCGTGTGGGTGAGCACTGGGGAAGGTTGTGTGGTGGTGAGCAGGGGCAAGCAAGCGCGTGACGAGCAGAGGACTTGTCTTGCTACTACTTCGGCGACCGTACTGCTGTATGGTTGCGTGCTCACTAGTAGGCTAGGAACGGCAGTCTAATGAGGGACCACCGCAAGCCAACCGAACGGATTTGTATAGCAGCGGGTGCAAGGTTTCCTGCCCCTTGCCATGTTCCATCACGAGCGGGTGCAAGGTGGTCAGGTTGCGATATGTCAACATGCGACATCCCAACGTCAGATAATGCGTTTCCTCGCGCGTCGCGCGTAGGCACGGCGTGACAGGGTACAGTGTGACACGACAGGGACAGACGGCACCACGCGCGCGCGCGCGCGCGAGGGGCGCTAGGGGCAGTGGGGGCGCTAGGCGTGGTTGGGGCTGTAGGGGTGAGGAGCGGTGGGGGCCAGGGGCAATTAGGAGCTATTACTGAGGCAATTGTTTTACCTAATGTCCTGCTTGTTTCGCTATAGGGAACTAATCGTCCAGCCCTCGAAGCGTTCGCGACCTGACGTAGATGGGCCGTAGATTTACCGCAGGGTTCTGTAATCACTCGACAGCGGAGCGACACTATAATACAATAATAAGAAGGTCGCATCCATGCTGGCCGCCTAGCTCTGGGCCCCTTCGTCGACACGAGATAATAACATCGAAGTCGGCCTGAACATTTTCCTAGCCCTCGCTCACAGTGCAGCTGTGAGAGTCCCCTATCGGCCATAAATACTGACTATTACTGCTTGACAAAAGCAAGACCTGAGAATGGGCGCCCGCACGTACTGGCAGCAGCACAGGCGCACGATAGGGACTGTGCTCCTTGCCGTTCCCTGCGTTAATTTTTTCGCACAGGTGGGTATACTCAGCTCTGTGTGTGTTGCATACTACGAGGTCTTGGTCTGCGATGGCGACATTTCAGAGCGCGCCATGGCGAAATGGTGGAAAGTGTGGCTTAATGGGGCTGAGTTGAACATGATAAACTTTAAGCGCTTGAGCCCGAGCTTCGGAAGTCAAAAGTTGTCCCACGTGCTCCGTTCCCCCGCGTGACCATTCGCCCCCCCCCCCCCTCCCCCCCGCCGCAGTTCCTATTCTCCACGCCCAGCTACAGCAGTACAGAGGCCGTGTTGCAGGTATGCCACCGCGGATCAGGGGGCGCCCCGTGCGGGGAGTGGCGCGATGTGGCCAGCATTTATCATTACTTTTTAGTCACAATGGCTGGGCTGCAAGGAACACCTTGACTCGGCTTGAGGAACACGGCCCATTCACGCACCCGATCGGACAACTTTTGCACTCTGTTATTACAGTAACGATGCCCTGTCATCATGCATGCGTGATCCGTGTGTGTACAAGGTACATACCATGTACGGTTGCCCCATGCGTATGTACCATTGCGGTGTAGGTTGAGGGTCTGGTGTGCGCGCTGATGCTGGCGGTGGCGCTGGGGCTGCCAGGCACCGTGTCAGTCACGGAGCTGCGCGCCGCAGACCAGGTGCGGCTGGGTGGGTGTGGGGATGGGGGTGGGGTGGGGTGGGGTGGGGGGAGGGTGGAGTGGGGTGGGGTGGGGCGGATGCGGTGGGGTTGAGGTGGGGAGGTGGGGTGGGATGGGGTGGGGCGGGATGGGGCGGGCGGCTGCACGCACCAGTCCTCAGGAGACATGATGGTCGGTGGTAGGCTGGTACGGTAGCTGGTGTGGGCTGGGGTGGACTACGAGGTATACGGTATGGAGCCTTGGAGGAGGGTCCACGTTCTTGATGTTCCACGCTCCCTCCTCACTCCTGCTTGTGTGTACGACACACACACATACACCTCACCACCAGTTCTTCGGCTGGTTCCGCGACCCGGCCGGACCGCCGCCCACACCCGAGGAGCAGGCCGCAATGGACTACTACAAGTGCGTGCACGGCGGGGTCCCTTGATACTCGGAGTCACTGACTAGGCTCTCACGCGGTTCCCATACCGTCAAGTACTTGCGTGGTGCTCCTGGCTAGTGGCCAGCACATACGCACGGTCGGCACAATTCCCCTCATCTGGCCAACACGCTCCGCATGTGCTGCCTTCAGTACATACTCAGGTGCTCTGTATACCGTGTAACACACACACACACACACACACACACACACACACACACACACACGCACGCACACACGCACAACCTGTACAGGACCATTGGCGTCTGGTGGCGCGACCGGCCGCCCAGCTTCCTGTTCGGGTACTACCTGGCCATCAGCGGCTTCTGCCTGTCCGTGGTGCGCAAGCGGCATGCAGGGGGCAAGCGAGGGGTTCGTGCGCGCGTGCCTGTGTGTGTGTGTGTATGTGTGTGTGTATGTGTGTGCATGTGTGTGTGCGTGTGTGCGTGCGTGTGTGTGTGTGTGTGTGTGTGTGCGCGCGCGCTCCCTTTCTCGCTCCTGGACTGCTTCAAACAGCATGTTGCAATCCGCTCCTCCACTCCACTCTACTTCGCTCCCATCCCTCCCTCCTCCCATCCCATCCCGCAACTCCCCCCTCCTCCCCTCACAGGCCATCCTGGTCATCATCATCCAGTATGTGTACCTGTCCCAGGCGCGCGGCCTCAGCCCGCCCGGCACCGACCTGTCAAGCACCATGAAGTACTTCTACAGGTGGGTGGGCGGCTGGGGGTGGTGCGGGCGCGTTGGCCATATAATTTATACTAACATGTACGGCATGTAACCGGCGCCGGAGCAGCGTGCTGGGTGAATGAGGAAGCAAAAGTAAAAGCAAAGGTGAAGGCCCGCTGTTCCCGAAGTGAGCCATCATGCCATTAGCCTGAATGCTGCCGCACTGACCCGTCCCCCAACCGCCGCCCGACTGCTGCTCTGCTGCCTGACGCCGCCGCCGCCGCTGCTGAATGTTGCTGCGCAGGGCCAACGTGCTTGTGTTCCTCGCAGTGCTGGGCCTGATCGGCGCCGGCATTGTCACATGTGCGTGTGTGCATGCGTGCGTGCGTGCGTGCGTGCGTGCTGGGTGGGTGGGCGGGTGGGTGGGTGGGTAGGTGGGTGGGTGCGTGCTTGCTGCGTGCGTGCGTGCGTGCGTGCGTGCGTGCGTGCGTGCGTGCGTGCGTGACAGGGTGGGCGCGTGGGTGGGTGGGTGGGTAAGTGCGCACATGCACACTGCGTTCGGCGTGGGCGGTGGCGCTACACGTGCACAACTACGGCACCGCGGGGCGGCGCGTGTGGGTGCGTGTGGGCCCGTGTGGTGCGTGCTGCTGCCGGTACATATTGCCCACTTCATTCTGCGGCCCCTGCTGCCGTCTGCGGCCTCCTGTCCTCTGCCTTCCACGTGTCTGTCCCTGGCCTCCAACACAACTTGTTATCCTGCTGCTGGTATTACTTGTGTTGGTCCACACTACTGCCGCCCTCCGCAGTCTTCAACGCGGTGTGCTTCATGCTCTACATCAAGGTGGGTGGGTGGGTGGGTGGGTGGGTGGGTGGGTGGGTGGGTGGGTGGGTGGGTGGGTGGGTGGGTGGGTGGGTGGGTGGGTGGGTGGGTGGGTGGGTGGGTGGGTGGGTGGGTGGGTGGGTGGGTGGGTGGGTGGGTGGGTGGGTGGGTCCGGCGGCCAAGGCGCTCTACTCGTGTACATGCATGGGTTGACCTCACACCTGACATCTCTCATGCATGCGGTCATGCATTCCCCGCCGGCATTAACCCATCATCACCCGGAACACCGCCGTACACCACCACCACCACCACCCCACCCCATCCTCGCAGTGGCCCGACTACGCGGTGATGTACGGCGCTAACGGCGACAACGGCACCACCGACCTCACCGTGTACAAGAGGTGCGTGCGTGCGTGTGTGTGCGTGCGTGCGTATGGTGCGGTCCGTGGTGGGCGGGCCGGGGCGGAGCGGGGCGGGGCGGGGTGGGGCGGGGCGGGGTGGGGCGGGGCGGGGCGGGGCGGAATAGATGAGTCCAATCCGTGTTTGAGAGGAAGGTCAATAAAGAGGTCGGGCCGTGCCGTGTCAAACACCACACAACACCACACCACATAACACCCATAACACCCCATGACACCCCATGACACCCCATGACACCCCATGACATCCCATAACACCCCATGACATCCCATAACACCGCAGCGTCGACGCGCTGGTCGTCGCTCTGGCCATTGCTGTGGGAGTGCTGGCGATCCTGTCGGGCATGGCCCAGGTGTTCATCTTCCGGGCCTCGCCCCAGGCCCAGAAGGGGGGTGCCAAGGTGGGCCCGGGCGGTGACGGCGGCGATGAGGATGGTGAGGGCGGTGCCGACGGCGGGGAGGATGAGGGCGAAGAGGAGGGCGGCGGCAAGGGCCAGATGCGGCCCATGTTTGGTGCGCGCAGGCATGAAGATGATGAGTATGTGAAGGCGGGCGGTGTGGCGGCGGCGGATGTGGTCAGGGCGGGTGGCGGTGGGAGCGGACGGCAGCAGGCGGGTGGCAGCGGCGGCAGTGGCAAGCTGCGTCAGCCGGCGGAGGTGGATTCTTAGAGGCCTCGCTCGTTGCTTCACGGCAAGCTTGCAAGATTACTGTGGGCAAAGTCGGCGTGGTTTTGATGGCTTGAGTATTGCTCGGCAGGGGGGTTCAATGGCTTGTTATGCTTGTTGGCATGTATGGGCTACGTCCTTGGGCGCAGCCTCACGCCACATTTGTTCGCACGTGCATGGGTTTGCCTTCGTACACGTCTTAGCCGTGTTGCATGTCCTGTTGCACGCGGTGCCAACAAGCTCGTGCCAGGGCGCACGGAATGCTGGCAGAATTGACACGCACGCCATTTCTGATTACTTTATTTGAAGCATTCGTCCCATGGCACGCCAATATGTTCGACACCAATCTCGTGCAAGATGCGAGACTGCTTCACGCATGTGCAACGTTCATCGATGATTCTGCACCGTGACTGCCATGGAGCGTTGCGGGCTCCTGCACTGCATGTGTGGTGACACACTACTTGTCTGCAGTGTTGATATCTGTACGGACAACCTATATACCGCTTCCTCGACTCTTTTGCTTTCCTGTTGTGAGCATGAGCATGTTACATGGCTTACAGTGCTGTGTTGATGATGCAGTCATTGCATTTAATCTCCCCGTACGTGCTCCCCTTATCAATCACGTACTACTGCATACTATGGCCAGGAAACCGCAGCACCACGCACGGGCCTGATGACACGCATAGATAGGCTACACGTTGCATTGACATTAAGCGAGTGTGTGTGGGGGGAGGGCTAGCTGCCGTGCGCAGCAGCAGCGGAAGGCTTGTGTAGGGTGGAGAAGTTGAGGCGTACGTGTGGGCGGCGGAGACGACGGAGACACACGAGTGCAATGAAACAAACGCGTACCTCCTAAAAGTTTAGTGGTGCGGCGCAACAGTACTGCGAGACGCCCTGTAGGCCTGTACCGTACTAGTGTTGCTACTTTATCCGGATTCCTGAGTAGAATCCGAATTAAATCCTAATAAAGGTGCTGTTGTGGGACGTGCTATGCTGCCGCTGGCGGCATGCTGGTGGTGTTGCGTGTCGCCCCATGTGTTTCATGCCGAGTGGGGGCGCCGTTCGCCCCTGCGGCTTTCAGGAGAGATACCAACAGGAGAAGACGGCAGAAATTAAGACCTAATCGTTTGATTCATGCATTGTGCGCGGTACGTAAAGGACCGGTGAAGGTCGTGCTTTCTGTGCAAAACTGGTATTATTCTCTCCGTTGCGCATTGACCACGGCGGCAAGGAACAAACCACGCACGCGCTCCTGGGGCCTCTATTTTACGCCTGATGCCACGGTGCCTTGAGGGCCCTGATCTGCAAAGCGCACCAGCCTCACGCCTCAAATATCCCTCTAGACGTCTGAAGCCTTTAAGCGTGCAGCCTCTCCTCGCTCCATGGCTCACGGTGCGCAAAACAAAGACCGCACCGTCGCACATATCCACACAATTCATAAGTTGTCTGTTGTATGACGGGCTGCCAGGGGCACAATCGGCCGCCGCGCTCGCACGTGCGGAAAACACACACGTGTGCATTCAAGCGCGGCGCCTCACACCATGGCCAGCGACGGCAGCGTTTAGCAGCGGTTGGCGGCGGTTGGCGGCGGCGGCGGAAGAACACCCGGTGGTTAATTCCGGGCCCGCACCCCCACCGCACACAAACACACCCAACTACACGCCCACACACCCGCCATCACCTCCACGCACGGCCCCTGGCTCCATTCCATTTGCCTGCTACATAGGCGAAAACGCCTCTCCTCCGCTGCATGTTTGAAACGAACCCAAATGCCTGATGATGGAGCCAGCAGTCACAAGTACAAAAGCAAGATGTGCGCCTGTATGAGTACATCACGACTTCCCTTGCACGCAGCCCAGTCACATCTTGCCTTCGCCGTCACACTCCTTCCACATTATGAGCAACCCGAAACTCGTATTCAATCCATGCAGGCAAGAGGTGCAGCTCCCTTGCCACCCGTTCGTCGCCTTAGTTCCTGCCAGGGTCTCAAACAACCCCTGACTGAACAGGGCTAGCCGCCCGCCCGCCCGCCGGCACAGCTAGCTCCGTCGTACGTCCCGCCACCCGCACCATGATTGATGCGTGATGCCGCCTGCAACGGAGCTAGGCGTGTGTGTCAGCGGGCGGAACTAGCCTCAGCCGCCGCACTTCTTCTTGGCTGCAGCGCCGACGAAAGCAAAAAGGAAGGCGGGGCGGCAGGGGCGGCAGGGGCGGCAGAGGGATGCAGCCAGGCGTGAGCAGGGCGCAGAGGACTGAGGTGGAGGACTGAGCTGATGAGGGCAAACCCGAACACCAATCACAGGCTGCTCCCACCGCCCCAGCCCCAGCTTCAGCCCCAGCCCCAGCCCCAACCCGCCCTCCAACCCCAGCTCACGACCCCAGCCCCACCCCCAGCCTACCCATCCGCAGCCCCAGCCTACACATCCGCAGCCCCAGCCCCAGCTCACCCGGCGCGGCTTCCTGGCCCCCAGCTGCCGCCGCCGCCGCCGCCGCCGCCGCCGCCGCTGCCTCCTGCCTGCCGAGCCGCTCCTTTGCGAGCAGGTCCTCCACCGCGTCCGCCAGCCGCTGGTAGTCGGGCAGGGCGTTGTACATGTGCGCCGACCTGTGGTGTGGGTGTGTGAGGATGTGTGTGGAACAGGTGTGTGTGAGGCTGGGTAGGTGTGTATGTGACATGCGCGTCTGGAGGCACGCAAGCCGGTGTATGCACGACAGCATGCAACTCGGTGTGTGCACGACAGGCGGGAGGGAGAGTGCCTGTGCGTGTGCCTGTGTGTTTGCGGGACTCACAGGCGCACGTACAGGCGGCCCTGTACGGCCTTGATGGGCACCTCGATGCCGTACACGTGGTGCAGCATGTCCTGTACGTGTTTGAGTGTGTGTTTGGGAGGGGTGGGAGGGGTGGGAGGGGGGCGCCGTTCATGAAGAACTGAGGGGCGGGGTGTATATACCAGCCCCTACTGAACCGAACCCAGCCGGGGCTCACTGGAGACAGCCCGAGACAGCGACATCAAGGCAAACACGCGTTCTAAATTATAGAGCAGGAGACAGTGCACACGAGTCAAATTTGTCACGCCCACAATCGCCACCAACACAGCAGCAGCCAACGCAAGCTTGAACCAGCAGCGACAACGCACACACGCACACACACACACACACACACACACACACACACACACACACACACACGCACACACACGCCCCACTCACACATCCACGCATCCACCCACCCACCTGCACATACTTGGCATCTGCCGAGTCCGCCTCCGGCCCCTCCGCCAGCTCCTGTGGACACGTGGGCACGAAACGGCGCAGCACAGGGAGCACACACACACACACGTTTGCTTCGTTTTTCAACACAGACACACAGTTTCGGGCCGTGACGGTGCCTCCCACATCCAGTCTTGGCACGCCGGGATTGGGGACATGTCCGGCCTCTAGCCTCCCTCCCTAGCACCTACTGCCGCCCGCCCCCCTGTGCTTCGTTAGGCTTTCCCCGCACAACCCCCAATCCTTCCCTCCTTCTCCTTTCCTCCTCCTCTCCCCTCTCTCTTCCCCCTCTCTCGACCCCCCTCTCCCCGTGTCTCTCTCCCCGTGTCTCTCTCCCCGCCTCTCTCTCCCGTCCTCCTCCTCCTCCCCCTCGCCCTGTGAGGCCCCACCTGTGGCAGCCCCAGCAGCGCCATACTCCCCCTGTGAGGCCCCACCTGTGGCAACCCCAGCAGCGCCATGCTGCCCCTGTGCCCCACCTGTGGCAGCCCCATCAGCGCCATGCTGCCCCTGTGCCCCACCTGCGGCAGCCCCAGCAGCGCCATGCTGCCCCCGCACATGGCCAGTGAGGGCGCCAGCAGGCCCGTGCCCCACCTGGTGGTGAAGGGGGAGGGGGGGAGGGGGGGAGGGGAGCAGTGGACAGTGGGGGGGGGGCAGCAATGAGGGGGGCAACAGGGCGCAAGCAGCAGTGGGGCAGCAGGCACCAGGACGGCACTAGCTGATGGCGACACACAAGTGCACAGCGCTACACGCACACACATACACACACACACACACACACGCACACACGCTCTGCCGCACCTGCTGCCGCACAGCTCCACCGCCGCCGCCAGCAGGTCGCGCATGTAGGCGCGCACACGGGCCGGCCCCATCGCGGCCCACAGCCCCAGGGCCGAGGAGGTGGCCAGGTAAGGCGCGTAGTCGCGCATGCCTGTGCGTGTGTGCGTGTTCATGTGTGTGTATGCGTGTGTGTGTGTGTGTGTCTGTGTGTGTGTGTGTGTGTGTGTGTGGCAAGAATCCTTTGTTCCCTCTTCAATGCACGCACAGCGCGTGTGTGTGTGTGCATCACCCACCATCCCAGATGAAGTCGGAAGTGAAGCCGGCGCCGCTGCCGTGGCTGACCACCAGCGGCCGCACCGCCGCCTGCCGGTCCCGCCGCACCCACATCACCGCCGTGCCGCGCGGCGCCGCCAGCCACTTGTGACAGTTGGTCACAAAGAAGTCGGGCACAGCGAGATTCGAACCCGGGTCCTGGCTTGAGGAGCTGGGCTTGCTGGTTGCGGCGGCACCGGCATCGGCGGCACTACCGTTGATGGTCAGTGCCGACACGGCTGCGCCCGCTGCTGCGGCTTCCGCCTGCTGCTGCTGCTGCTGCTGCGGCTGCTGCGGCTGCTGCTGCTCCTCCTGTGTATCGCCGTGCACGCTGCCGCCGCACACGCCGGCCTGCAAGTCTAGGTGCACCTGCCCCAGCGCGTGTGCGCCGTCTATGAGCACCTGCACGCCCCTGCGGTGGGCAGCAGTACAGCGGCGGCAGTAGCTGAAGCAGCAGTAGCTGAAGCAGTGCAGAGTTGCACGGCGGCGGGCGTGGCGTGCTGTACCGGTACAGGTGTGCCTCCCCAAAAGATGAACACACACACATACACACACAGAGCAGCACACACACACACACACACACACACACACACCCGAACACACACCGAACACATGCACGCGCCCTAAAGGCCGCCCACCTGCTCCTGCACAGCGCTGTCAGCTCCGCCACGGGCAGCAGCAGCGCGGTGTTGCTGGTGACTGTGTCGAACACCGCCAGCCGGGTGCCGGGCGGCAGCGTGGCGGCCACCAGGTCCACGATGGCTTGGGGGCCGCTAGGGGGTGGGGTGGAGGGTGGGGTGGGGTGGGGGTTGGAGGAGCGAGGCGGGTGCGCGGTTGGGTTGAGACTTGAGCGTGCAGTGGGGTGGAGCTTCTTGACACACACACACACACACACACACACACACACATCCCGCGCCTACCTAATGGGAAACACCACCTCGCCGTACACCACATTGATGCCGCCGGGGGCCTCGCCGTGCGGCGTGGGCGTGGGCGTGGGCGTGGCGGCGGCTGTAGCCGTGCCAGCAGAGGCTGTAGCAGCAGCAGCAGCAGCAGCAGCCGGGTCGGCAGAGCCAGCGCCCCGCCCTGCCGCCGCCGCGGACGCCGCCTGCGCCATCTTCTTAACACTGCCGTACCTGCACAGGCGTGGCAACAGTCCTGGGGCATGTCGTATTCACGTCGTACTCATGTCGTACTCAAGTCGTACTCAAGTCGTACTCGTATAACCAAGGCGTGGCAACAGTCCACAAGGTCCTCATGGGGCACTTCGTTGTGAGCCTGTTACCACAGCGGCCGATAAGCGTGCTGGTGGCAAACCACAACGCAAACACAAGCGCATGCACACGCACACGCATGGAGACCGGCTGTGCTGAGCCCCTTCCCTTTAGTGCGTTTCCAGCGCTCACCCTATGTTGAGCATGTACATTGTGTCGCCGGGCCGCAGGCCTGAAGGGGGAAAAAGAAGGGGAGAGAGCGGGTTATCATTCAGGCGTCGGGGGACCGTTGTGACTTGCGAGAGCACCCATGCCCCATCCGCCCCATGCGGGGCCAGCCAGTTGCATCACCGTAGGCAGGCAACATCAACCCGTACCCCCAGTGCCGTACCCCGCACGGTACCACGCGCACACACAAGCACACACACGCCAAACACACACACACACACACACACACACGCCAACCACATACGCACACACACACAGCCACACACACATACGCGCAGGGGAGCTGAAGGAGGCAAAGCCCTTCAACAACATACAGCCCCCCCACACACACGTGCCGTAATAAGCCGGGGGACGCAGCCACACACGTAGCCAGAGAGCCTCAACACACCAGCAACCCCCCTCCCCGCCCTCCCCCTCCCCGCCCGCCGCACCTGCCGCCTGAATGGCCACATTGAGGCCGGTGGTGGCGTTGGGCACAAATACCAGGTCCTGTGGGGGGGAGGGCATGAGAGGGTGTGTAAAGGGTTTTTTTTAGCCGGGCCTGAGCCAAGAGCCCCAACGTACCAATACAGGCACGCATCACACATTCACACCGCAAAACACAACGCCCACATACACGGACCCACTGAAACCACTGACACCATTGACCCCATCCCCCTGAACCCCCCCTGCCCCCCCACACACACGCACACGCGCACACATACACACGTACCCGCGGGTCCGCCCCCATGAAGTCCGCCATCTCCCGCATCACCCGGACCATCTGTGGAAAGAGCTCCCTGCATGGGTGGGGATGGGGAAGAGAAGGGGTGAGGGGTCAGGCTAGGTGAGTTTGTTCCACACGCTCGGTCGTGCCCTCTCTAATCTCCAACAGTTCCTCCTTATCGTCCAGGCATACCCATTTGTACTGAGATTGGAATAAATTGCTCCCCCCACGCCACATGCACATACACACGCACACACACCTGTCCAGGAACTTGAGGGGCTGTGCCTCGCAGTACTCCCGCCACTGGTTGGCCTCCTCATGCGCCGGGCGGCACACGCCGCCGAATGCGCCGTGATTTATGAAGGTCCAGCGCTGGAAGTCAATCATGAAAAGCTCTCGACACGCCTCGCCGAAAGGGAGCGAGGCGGCGCGCTCCAGCGAGGGCGGTGCGAAGGGCCGCGCCGGCGGCACGTAGGCATCCCGGGGCACGGCAATCATGTCCTGAACCGACACCTCATTGAAGAAAGAGCCAAAGCCCTGATAGCCACTTCGGGTGATGGTTATGGGTTTGGTGCCGCTGGCATTGGCAGAGGCTGTTGGGGCCGCGGCGCCATTCGGCGTGGTGGAGGCGCCGGGTGCGGGTGCGGCGGTGAGTGCCGCCGCGTCCACCGTGCCCATGTCCTCCTGCTCCGACTTTGTGGCCCCGACCGCGTCAGAACCTCCCCGCGCAGAGGCGACTGATGTTTAAGGACCAAGTGGGTGCTACGCGGGTATGTTACTTCTGCAACTAACAATTGGGCAAGGAGAGGCACAGTTCCATTTGTGGGCGGCTCGGGTGCCGTATGCTTTGAGCTTTGGAGGTGATATTGATGTATAACTCCATATACATATGGAAATTCAATCGACCAGGTCCCAAATTAAGCTGCTTGGACTCAGGGTGCAATGCTCATTCCGATTGAAGCTTCCTTTTCGGCAAACAGCGGTAAACCGGAGACGCCTAAGATAATTACTTCACATCATACACCTCTCCACATGCTTACATTGTCGTGTCGTTGAGCTGTGCCTCAGAAGGGTAGTTCAGCGGTCGTTCGAAGCGTAGAGACCTGCCTTTCACAAACCTTGAGTGATCTGGGCATCATAAGCAGCTATGGATAGTATAGAGCAGCTTCTACAACGCGGACAGCAGGCGCAGGGCGGTGGAGTATCGCAGGTTCGCGGAAGAGTTGACCTAGCCTTTGCGCGCATGTCCTGCTCTGGTTATTTCAAGCTTGTGATAATGCTATTAAGGTGACTTGTTTTATACCGCAGGCGCCGCTGAGCGCGACCGAAGCGGAACACATCATTAACCAACTTCAGCCGCTGGGCATTGAGGACGTGAGTGCTGAACGTGCATCTAGAGATTGATCTGGGGGAAAGTCCAATCTTGAGGAATGGAGCGACTCTGGCACCAGGGTTTCGTGCCAGGCGACCCCGCGGCCCCGGCGCTTGCTCGGGGACGCCAGGCCTCCCGTAGGCCGCCAGCCGCACAGGGGAGCGCTTGCCTAAGCACGCGTGCAGCGGATACTGCGAGCGCTTATTCGCTTGCTGCCGCACGCTGACAGGTTGGGAGCAACAAGTGGCACCAGCAGCATGAGTGGATCGAGCGGCTGAACCTCCAGGTGGGAAGGCTCGAGCGGCGTGGTTTACTCAAAAGCGGACCTGGTTTTCTGGGACTGGCATGGCCGTGGTGTGGTGTCTTGGGGGCTGGCAGGCATCACAGCGAACCCAAACTCCCCTAGGTGCGTGTGCAGGAGGGTGCAGGGCACAAGGCGAAGCGCCCAGCTGCTTTGCGAACATCCCTCACTGCACGCAGCAGCACCACAGTAGCAGCACCAGAGCGCCGGTGCGGGTGGCCGCCTAACTCCCCAACACCCCCGTGTGTGTGTGTGTGTGTGTGTGTGTGTGTGTGTGTGTGTGTGTGTGTGTGTGTGTGTGTGTGTGTGTGTTGTGTGCAGGCCCATTACAACGCCCAGACCAACAGCGATGAGTTTGTGGTGGAGCTGCTGGTGTCGCTGGACAAGCTGCAGGTGCGCGGGTCTGTGTGTTTGGGATGGTGCGTTTGGGATGGTAAAGTTCAGTCCGGAAGGGGAGGGCGTGCCCGAGACTGCCCGAGGCAGGCGGGCAGGGGGCGATCGACACACAGGGGGGGCACGAAAGGCCAGACCGCGGGACCTCTCTCCCCCATTCCTCCTCCCCTTCACTTCGCCCCCCCCCCCACCCCATCTCCCAACCCGACCTCCTCCTCCTCCTCAGGTCCTGGTGCACGACCTGCTGGTGATGGAGGCGTGGAAGGAGCACGTGTACCCGCTGCTGGCGGGCCACCTGGCCGAGCACGTGGACAGCGTGAGCGCCTACGTGCTGCTGTACCACGAGGTGGCGGTGGCCAACCTGCTGCAGGTGAGGAGGGGGATCGGGGGGAGGAAGAAGGGTGAGGGAGGTCGAGGGACCGTGTGTGTATGTGTGTAGGGAGGAAGGAAGGGAGGGAGGGAGGAAGGGAGAGTGTGACAAACAAGTCCAACACCCCACTCCGCCCGGGACTCCACCCCACACACCGCCGCCCCGGCCCGCCCTCCTGCCCGGCAGGTGTGTCTGTACCACTCTCACGCCGCCGAGTCGCTGTCAGAGGACTTCGGGCTGGAGGTGGCGGACTGGTGCTACCGCCGCCTGACACGGCTAGTGGCGGAGGGACACAGGCTGGCGGAGCACAGGGGTGAGAGGGAGGAGGGATGGGGGATTGGGGGGCGGGGAGAGGGGAGGGGACGAGAGGGGACGGGTGGGAGGGGATTGGGGAGGGGAGGGGGTTGGGAGGCAGGCAGGAACGGAGGAAGACAGAGTGAGGAGGTCTCCATCCCAGCGCCCAACCCAATCACCCCCTCGCTCTATTGCATTGGGTTTGGTTTAGTTTGGGCTGGTATCTACAACCCCCCCCTGGCTACGCCCTCTCGTCTTATCTAACATGCATGGAGCCCCCCCCCCCAACCTCCGCCCCCCCCCCCAACACACACACACACACACACACACACACACACACACACACACACACACACACACACACACACACACACACACACACACACACAGAGCGCACGGCGGAGCAGATGCTCGCTATGACCAAGCTGGAGGAGCAGGAGGAGAAGCGGCGGGAGACGGAGTGGGGCGTGCTCATGTGCGGGCTCAACATCACGCGGTGAGAGGCGGGAGGGAACAGAGGGGAGCGGGAGGGGTAGGGGCACTGTTGGGTGGGTGGGGGGCTGTGCCCTGGGGGAAGGGTCGGTGGGTGTGTGGTTGGGGCTGAGGCGCACCACATACCGGCAAGCGCCGCTGTCCCCTTGGGACACCAAAAACAACAACAACACACACACACACACAATTCGTACACAGTTCCTCCCCTTGTGCCTTCTAAGCTCGCACACACACAGTGCGCCCCCTTCACCCCCTATCCCCCACCCCCACCCACCCACCCCCTCCTCCCCCTCCTCACCCCCCACCAGCTACGTGACGGACGCACTGCCGCGCATGCCGCTGGGCGCGCTCACCCGCGCCGTGTCCGTGAACGACACGCTGATGGCGCTGCTGCCGCTGCTGGACCGCCCGCCCTGGGTGCGCACCCGGCAGCCGCTGGACCCCAAGACAGGTGGGGAGGGGATGGGGAGGGGGGGAGAGGGGGGGTTGTAATTACCAGCCCAAACTAGACCAAACTAAGCTAAACCAGCTGAGGAACGGAGGGAGGGACGGAGGGAGGAACGGAGGGAGGGAGGGGAGGGGGGTTGTTGGGGTTTGGCGGGATTGGGTAGCTCGCCTTTGTATTGCTTGTAGAAGGCTGGCATGGCGGTGGTTGCACAACACGACACACGTGGGACCCCCTGGCCGCGGCCGCCACGTGGCACCCAGCTCCCACCCACCCGCCCATCCACCCCTGACACTCAACCCACGGCGCCCCCCCCCCGCTACCCCTCATCCGCAGGCGCCAAGGGGCGGCCTGTGCTGGAGAAGTGGGTGGGCAACCGGTGGGCGGTGGTGCCGCCGGCGGACCGGCTGAAGATCACGCAGACAGACGGACAGGTGGATACAGGCGGGGGAGGGGGCTGAGGTGGGGGGCGTCAGGGGGTTCAAGGGCAAAACCCAACCCACCCCCGAAGTGGGGATTCAGGGTGGGTAGAGGATGGGGTGGAGCGGGTGATGAGGCGGGTGCGCACACATGCTTCACTATGAAAGCCCACGCGTCTTGGACCTCGGATGCCCCCAACCTCCCTTGCACTTTCCTATCAGACACCCCCCGCCCCCGCCCCTACGCCTGCTGTTTACTTCACTACATCTTCTCTGTACCAATCTTTGCAACCACCCCCCACCACCACCACCACTACCCCCACCACCACCACCACCTCCCCACCCCACTGCACGCCTGCAGGTGTGGCTGGCGGTGACCAACCTGCTTGTGGAGCCTCGCTGCCGCGCCCGGTACGCGCTGGACGAGTACCGGCGCGAGCGGCTGCTGGGGCTGAAGCGACACCTCAACGAGCTCATGTTCGACCAGGTGAGAGGGGGAGGTGGGGGAGGAGGAGGAGTGGGGAGGAGGTGGGGGAGCTGGGAGGTGTGTGTGTGGGGGGGGGACCTAAACCATAACCAAGGTGAAGGGGGAACATCGTGGGGGACTGAGGAGGTATGAGTTGGGCCGCATGGGGGCGGTGCATTGCGGCTCACGCTGACCACGTGCAGCTCACGCTCACCGACGTGCCGCCGTGTCAACGCGCCTTCCCTTCGCAACGCTCACCCCCTCTCCTCGCCACCCCTCCTCCCCCCCCCACATACACACACACACACACCACACAACGTTTTCCTTGTGCTCTTTAACACACACACACACGCAGCTGCCGGTGCTCAAGGACCTGCAGCGCAGCCTGGACGAGCTGGCCCTGGGCGCCACGCCCGACCAGGTGGGTGTGTCAGGAAACACGAGAGGAAGGGGAAACGGAAAACGTGTACCGTGTACCTGTGTGTGTGTGTGTGTGTGTGTTTGTCGGGGGGCGGGGGGCGGGTAGTTCAGTCCAGAGCCCAAAGCAAGCCAACCGAGTTAGCCCAAACCCGCCAGCCCCGCCCAGAGCACGGAGGGGGGCGCGGGGAAGATTGTGTATGACACGCGTGTAGCTGGGGGGAAGCCGTTGGGAAAGGCATCAAGTTGGATCCGCCCACACGCATGTATCTTGGTGCCGTATGCTGGCGCTGAAGAGGGCGCCGGGGGACTGATGAAGGCTGCATAACAATGCCCTTGCTGGACGCTCCTCCACCCCTTCCACCACCATCATTCCGCCCCCTCGCCGCCCTCCACACCACCACCAGGCCGGCAGTGGCCGCGCCGCCGCCCTCATCCTGGAGGCGGTGCCGGTGGTGCGTGAGGCGCTGCTGCGGGGCAAGAACTGGCGGCAGGTGCGGGGGCAGCGGGTTGGGGGGAGAGGAGGGGGCGGCGGGTCCGGGGGGCGGCCGAAGCCAGTCGGCTTACGAGCGCACTAGGGGCACGAGCAGCGTGTGTGTGTGTGTGTGTGTGTGTGTGTGTGTGTGTTGTGTGTGTGTTAAAAAACGAAACGAAAGCCCACCCAATGACGCAATGTGTGTGTGTGTGTGTGTGTGTGTGTGTGTGTGTGTGTGTGTGTGTGTGTGTGTGTGTGTGTGCGTGTATGTGCGTGTGCGTGTGTGTGGGGGGGGGGGTTGCCTCTGTCTCGGGCCACTGCTGCTGTCCCGGGTCGCACGGACACTGACTGACTGACTGACTGACTGACTGACTGACTGACTGACTGACACGGGCGCGGCGGACACACACAGGTGGCGGACGCGGCTGTGAAGCAGCACTTCAGCGGGGAGGCGGCCAGGCGCATGGCGAGGGAGCGCATGGAGGCCATGCTCAAAGTGGGTGGCTGGGTGGGTGTGGCTGGGTGTGTAGTTGGGTGGTGGGAGAAGGTTGGCGGGCGGGGGAGAGGAGTGGCGGGCGGGGGGGGGGGGCGGTGGATTGGGGCGGCGCATTGGGGTATGGCAGAAGTTGCATTGGGGCCTGGGATGTGGGCATGCAAAAGGTTGCAACGAAGGGTCACGAAAGTGTCGCAAGTCAGGATTTAATTTAACCTACGCGTTCTTTGGGGCCACGCAGCACCTTGACTTCATGTGTGAGATGGAGCCGGCGGCGCCCGAGGCGGCCTCATCGGTGGCGGCGGCGGCAAACGGCGGCGGCGGCGGCGGCGGGGCGGCGCCCCCGCCGGTCAAGGTCTGCACCTGGCGCAAGGTAGGCGGCGGCGGGGGTGGGATTTGCATGGGTGCAGGACGCCAGGTGATGCAAATGAGCAATTGATGACTGACATACGTTTTGTCGCTGCTGCAGAACTGCATTCTCCACTTCGCTTCAATTCCCTGCCCCGCTCTGTTTCCATATTGCTTTCCGGACTGCGCACCCCGGCCCCAATTGACTTGGCAACCCCCTCCATCCCGCCACCCCCAGGTGCACGACAGCGGCGGCGGCGTGTTTGAGTCCTGGTACGACTTCGCCATGGCCCTGGACGACTCCCGCCCGCCCGAGCCTGTGGAGGTGGCGGCGCCCGCCGGCAGTAGCGGCAGTAGCAGTAGTAGCGGCAGTAGCAAGACGGCGCCAGTGGCGGTGCAGGGGCTGCGCTACCGGCTGAAGCCGCTGGAGCTGGACGACACGCGGCCGCTGCCGGCCAACGGCAAGGTGCGGGGGCGGGGGGGACTGGCGTGCCCTGGTGGGGCGTGCCGGAGTGTGATGAGCGCGTATACGGTAACGCACATACATACACGAAGACACGTTCCTTCCTTGTGCAGAACACACACATGTACACAGCCTCATATATACACAGAAGTACACACACAAATCACGCACACGCACATAGGCACACACACACACACACAACCCACACAAACACACACACACACGCGCACACACACACACAAACACAAACACAAACACGCGCGCCCGCAGGCCAGTGTGCGCTGGGGCGACCTGGCTGCGGAGGCGCTGCTGTCGCTGCCGGAGCTGCCCACGCGCGACAGCGGCGAGGGCGCGGCGGTGCTGTGGGTGACGGTGGGGCTGCTGGCGGTGGACGGGCTGGCGCTGCAGGTGAAACTCAAGAAGGCGCCCAAGGTGAGGGGGAGTAGAAGGGGCTGGGAGGAGAGGAGGGCAGGGGAGAGGAGAGGAGAGGAGAGGAGAGGAGAGGAGAGGAGAGGAGAGGAGAGGAGAGGAGAGGAGAGGAGAGGAGAGGAGAGGAGAGGAGAGGAGGGGAGGGGAGGGGAGAGGAGAGGAGTGGAGAGGAGTGGAAAGGAGGAGCGAAAGGGTGCGTGGGTGTCTGCATGGTGCATCATGCAGACACCCCACGTGTAAGGGCGGGGGCAATCAAGTTACAAACATGCTCACACTGGCCCCCGCTGCCGTCTACCACTTTCTTGGCTAGACGTGAATGTTACCCCTCCCACTGCCCCTGCCCCTCACCCTCACAGCCAAAGGAGCGCGACCGGGTGGCAGGTGTGTGGTACGCCTACCACCCAGTGGCCGGAGCCCTCACGGTGCTACAGGACTTCGCGCCGGGCGCCGCCGCCGCCGGGGCCGCCGCCGCTGGGGCCGGCACCGCAGCGGCACCCAAGCCGGCGCCAGGGGCCGGCAGTAGCAGCAGCGGCGGCGGGGCGGGCGGCAAGGCAGGGGCGGCGGCGGCGGCGCCAGCCGCCGCCGCCGCCAAGCCCCTGGTGCAGGTGCTGCAGGAGCCGGCGGGCAAGGCAGCCCCCGCACCCAAGGCGGCGGCTGCGCTGTCCGCCACCGCCGCCACGGCCTCTAGCTCCGCCGCCGCCGCGCCATCTGCAGGACCGGCGGCGGCGCCCGCCAAGACGTCCCCGGCGGCGGCGCCCGCGGCAAAGCCTTCGCCCGCAGCACCAGCACCAGCGCCAGCAGCGCCCAAGATCACTGAGCTCACATCACCGGTCCCGCCGCCGCAGGCGCCGCAGCCGGCAGTGCCGGCGGCGCCGCAAGCGGCCACTGCCACTGCCACTGCCGCCAGCACCAGCAGTAGCAGCAGTAGGACCCCCGCACCGGTGTCCATCCCAGACGCGGCCGGCATGGGCTCCCAGCAGCAGCATGAAGAACCGCCGCTGTCGCCGCTGGCGGGTGATGACGTGGATGATGATGACGAGGACAGCCCTGGCCTGGACGACCCAGAGTAGCGGGAGTAGCAGGAGGCAGGAGCAGCGTTGGGCGGAGCGGCGTTGGGCGGAGCGGGAGGAAGCGGAGGACGAGAGTGGAGTGAAGCGGAGTGGAGCTTTGCCTGCAAGTATGTGTGAGGGCGGGTTGGAGGTAGGGTGAGAATGGTTGGAGGAATGTGTGGGAAGGGCTCGCAAGATGGAGGCAATTGAGCGGAGCGGCGCGCGTATATAGCGTGCGTGTTTGGCGAGCTAGTGGGCTGGCTATGGAGAGGGCCGGCCAGGGCAAGGGCAAGGGCACTTTTGGCGGGAAACGCGGTCCGTCCATGCGAACCCTGTGCAAACCTCTCTCGGTGCTCTCGCTTGCCTCTTTGCTTAGCACCCTAGTCCAGCACTTCAACAATTATAGCAGCGTAGGGATACTTGTTCAGTACCTTGAAACAAAGTGCGAGCGGCCCACTTCATGCGCGGCGCAGCAGCAGGCGCGGCTGCCGGCATTCCTCCCCGCGCGCATCTACCACAGCCACAAGCACAGCCGCCGCAGCTGCGAGAGCCATTCCAAATGCCCAGGCCACCTGAGGCAGCAGCTGCAGTTGCGGCTTCAAGGGGGCCTGCCGCTCACGTCGCAGCAGCTCCTGCTTATCTTGCGGACCCATCGCTGCTTCCGCCGCTGCCGCGATCGCTTCTCAAGCAGCTCACCGACCTGACCCGCCGGCTGCTAGCAGTCCGGCATTATGACGACGTGGCAACCGCGGCTCGGCGGCCGGCATTGCTCGGCCGGCCCTACAACGCCGACGACAACAGCGATGAGGAAAATGGCCAGCAGGGCGCCGCGGAGCGCGCAGAGGCGCGGGCGAGGCGGCAGGAAGCCGCGGCGCGAAGCAGGGCGACCGCCACCGCGACCGCCGACATTGCTGATGAGCTGGTCGCCTGCATCAAGACCGCCGTGTCGGCGCTGCGAGCCGCCATGCCCCGTGCCGCCACTGCCTCCAGCAGCGCCGCTGCTACTGCCGGCGGCGCAGGCGCTGCTGCTGCTGCTACTGCCGCGCGGCTGCAGCCGGGGGACGAGTCGGAGCTGTGGAAGGCGGCGGTGGACCTGTGGAATCACGCTGTGGAGTTGAGCAACCTGGAGGCGCTGAGGGCGGGCGG
>NC_057011.1:448558-473558 GCF_000002595.2 Chlamydomonas reinhardtii | reverse complement strand
CGTCTCGCCCGCTTCACACCCCAACCCCAGGCTGTGCCCATTTTGAGGGCCGGGCCTGGGCCGCCGCCCTGCGCTTCTTCTGCACCTCCCTCCTCTACACGGGGGCACCAGCAATGGCGGGGCCCAGCGCGGATACAGCAGCGGATACAGCGGAGCAGCAGGCGGCGACGGCGGCGGCGGCGGCGACGGCGGTTGGGGATCAGGCCCGGGCGCACCAGAGCGCCGCGCTGTGCTGCCTGGCGCTGCAGCGGCCGCAGGAGTGAGCCATGTAGTATGATACCTCTTATGTGTCCATGGGCAAGCACATTATATTTACATGAAGAGCTTAGCAAGCACGTGACAATTATAACGAACTGTTGAGCAACGAAATCGCACCAACCTCCACCCGCCGTACATATGCACGCACGCAGCGCGCTGACGTTTGTGGACCTCGCGGAGGATGCCGCGGCGCGTGCCGGCGTGCCCACACCGCCCGCGGGTGAGTGAGCCAGCAGTGAGGTAGGGGCTGCTGCTGCAGCACGGCCACTGATGAGGCGCAGGGCCCCGCGGGGGGCACCAGCAGCAGCATATGCCCACCGTCGCCGCTCCATTTGATTCGGTTGCGCACCAGCGCGCTGCATGGCCTTTTCAAGGAAAGCGGCCACGCGCTCTAACTCGTCTATCCATGCCAATACAGACAGGCACACAAGTTATGTTTGTCGCGTTCGCCTACGTACAAACACACCAAGCATGCATACGGGCATGCATGCATGCACAGTGCTGACACTTGTGTGCTCTCTCCATCCAACGCAACGCCTGCGGCCGCAGTGACGTTCCTGCGCTTCAAGGTGCTGCTGGTGGCGGGCGACGTGGCGGCGGCCCGGGCACTGGCGCCGGCGCTGGCGGAGGCGGAGGCAGCCAGCCCGGGCACACTGGCGGTGAGCGCGAGAGAGCCCTACTCCACTCTCATCACTGCACCCTCATCACGTCTCTTCGCCCTGCTTGTCATGTTTTAGCTGTTTGAGCAACCAGTCTGCAAAGCCGCTGGAACGAAGTGGGTTTGCGCCGGTTGCACCACGGCCGCCATTTTGGAAAGCGCATCCGCCACAGAAAGCCTACTGCTATGCTATTTCCTATGCACCTATCTCTCTTATCGCTGCACCCGCCCCCGCCTGCAGGTGGCCTGTCAAGAGGCCATCTCCGCCCGCGCCTGGGCCCCAGCCAAGCGTCTGCTGCTCACGCTGTACGGCGCAGCGGCGGCGGAGACGGACGCACGGGCGGCGCACACCGCGGCAGCGCATGCAGCGGCCGAGGCGGCAGGCAAAGCGGAGGTGGAGGCGACGGCGGCGCTGCCGCCCCGGACGACGCTGTCTGAGGGACACCTACTGCGGGTGCTGATCCGGTGCACAGAGGACCAGGAGAAGCAGGCACAACAGGGGCAGCAGGGGCAGGCGCATCAGCAGGGGCAGCCGGACGGCACTCGGAGTGGGCAGCTGGCGGCGGCCGCGGGGTCGGAGGGATCTGGCGGTGGAGGCGATGGAGGGGTGGCTTCAATGCCGCTTCACCAGGTGGGTTTACCATCCTGCTTTTCCTATCTTTCTGGGCCCCCATTATGAACGTGCATCACGCAACTTGCGGCCACCGGATTCAGACCTCATGCGTACCGCACGGCTCTCGCGCTCTCGACACGGCGGCACAGGAGATGGCGTGCTACTTCCAAACGGCGGCGCGGCGGCTGCAGCAAGTCGGACCCGAGGCCTTCTTCCAGGGCGTGGGCGGCAGTAGCAGCACTGCCACTGCCGCAGCTGCTACTGCCGCTGGCGGTGGTGCTGCAGTTGCTACTGCCGGCGGCGGCGGGCGGCAGCAACAGGCTCAGCTGCAGGAGCAGATGGAGTGGTTCGCCTGGACGGCCTGGAATGCGGGGCTGGCGGCGGGCGCAGTGGCGGAGGCGGAGGCGGGGGCGGCAGGGGATGGAGGAGGCGAAGCCGGAGGCGGAGGCGGAGGGGACAGCGATGGCATGACTGAGGAGCATGGAGGTGGAGCGGAGGATGCCGCTGATGCCGGGAACGCCGAGAACGGTAGCAACAGCCTAGAGCAGATGCTGCTGGGGTGTGGACACGACAGCAACAGCAGTGGCGGCGGCGGCGGCGGCTGGGGCGGCGCGCTGCATAGCTGTGCGGTGCTGATGGCGGCGGCGGGGGAGCTTCTGGGGGGGCTGCAGCCGCGGACCGCGCGCGTGCTGGGCTGCCGCAGGGTGAGTGATGCAAGTGGTGTGACGTGGGCGATAGGTGTGACTTGCCTGCGGGGTTAGTTGGGCTTACGGGATATGGGCACGGGATATGGGTGTGGTGAAGGGTTATCTCGCACGAGGCTGGGCTGACGCTTGGAGCTAGGGCTGGGGCTCAGGCCTGAAGACCAGATCATGCTCCAGGATCCATTACTCAGCAAGTCGTCATTCATTTGCCTTTTGTTGTTCTGTGTGGACCACAGGTGGCGTTTGCGCTGTCGGCGGCCGCGGCGCTGCAGCTGTTCCAGCGGCAGGTGCGGCTCTGCGAGCGGCTGCTGAAGCAGCAGCAGCGGGAGGAGCGGCAGCCGCCTTATCCGCACCAGCACCAGTACCAGCAGCACCAGCAGCACCAGCAGCAGCAGCAGAGGCGTCAGCATTGGGACGGTGTGCTGCGGACACGGCGGCAGCAGGCGGCGCAGGCGCTGGCGCTGGCGGCTCGATCCGTGCGGCAGGCGCGTGCGGTGACGGTGGAGGTGGCGGCGGCGGCGGCGGCGGCGGGCCGTGCGGCGCCGCCGCCCGACAAGTGCGAGGTCATGCTGGCAGTCACGGTGGGTGCATGCCGTACAGTACGTGTGTGTTTTAGATGAACACAGCGAAACGACATCGTTTGTTCTGTATGATCATGGTGTGTTACCAAGGTGAAACAATGTTGTGGTGCGGTGAAGGCTTTTTTAAAATATACTGTCCTCATCAAAGCACTCGCCTACGATTTGTGCGCACACGCACACAGGAGCTCCGAGTGCTCATCGCTCAGCGCGCGCGCCCCACCCGCCTGCTGCGTGCGTTGGCCGCCGCCGCCCGCGCCTTCCCGCCCGCCGCCGCCGGCCCTGCCGGCCCCGCCGCCGGCGCTGCTACAGCCGGGCTGCTACTGCCGGGCGCCGCGCTCCTACCCATCGCCCGAGACCTGTCGGCCCTGGCTGCGGCAGAGACGGAGGCGGGGGCGGGTGCTGGTGAGGAAGAGGGCGGCGGCGGCGGAGGAGGAGGAGGTGGAGGAGGAGGCTTTGCGCTGGGTGGTTGGTGGCGGGAGGGGACTGGCGACGCCGCGGGCGGGCGTACGCCTGGCTCGCCTGGTGGTGGTGACTCATCCGATGGCGATGAGGGTGCGATGAACCACGGTGGCGAGGACGGTGGGCCAGGCGGCGGCAGGGCTGCTGCTCCTGCTACTGCCGCTGCTGCTACTGCCGCGGCTGGAGCCGGCGGCCGCGGCGGCTATGTGGCGGCGGCTGTAGCCGCCCACCAGCAGGTGCTGCAGCGGCTGATGGCGGCGGCGGAGGTGGACTTTGACCTGGTGGCAGAGGTGCGGGGATTGGATGGGTGGTTGGATCACTGGATGGGGTCCGTCCGTCACAGCGAGCAAGCTCACGGAGGGGCGGGGCTTTCGAGGCGCACAGCTGCGCCTGGCATCCCCGCCGTGCCTACATACATGTGGCTGTTGTCTGGCATTCGCTTCCTCGCTCTCATCCTGTTGCGCCATGTCTGCATGTGTCTGATCTGTGTCGTCTGACATGTGCTTCCTCGCTCTCTTCGCTCCAGGTGGTCCGCACGCTGCTGGCGCTGGCGGGCGGCGACGACGCGGCGCGGCTGGCGGTGCTGCGCGAGCTGGCGCAGCTGCTGGCGGCGGCGGCGTCGTCCACGGCGCCAGCCGCAGCTGCAGCCGGCGCCGTGGCGGTGGGTGAGGAGGAGGAGGAGCAGGCGGGTGCGGTTGACCACCGCCGCCGCCAGCGCCAGCGCTACCCGGCTCAGGAGATGGAGTTCCTCATCAGCAGCACCTGGAACCGCGGGGCACACCACGCCCGCTTCGGCAGGTGCGCGTGTGTGCTGGTGGTGCCGGTGCGCGTGTGTATTGGGGGAAAACAGCATGTGCGCATGTGTACATGTACGTGTGTATTGGGGGAAAACAGCATGTGCGCATGTGTGTTGAGTGGATCGTAGACAGAGCGAGCGGCCGTCAGGTGTACGTGCGCGTCCCGCTCCAACCAGCATCCCACCAGTGCTTTCTGCCTTTCCCTTGCACAAGCACAAGCACGAGCACAAGCCCCGGCACCACATGTGCCTGACGACAGGCTGGCTCTGGCGCTGGAGCACCTGCGGGCGGCGCTGGCGCTGCTGCGGCACGCGCCGGAGCTGGAGGCGGCGCACCGCGGCTGGATGGCGGAGCAGGCGGTGCGGCTGGCGGGGCGCGTGGCGCAGGACGCGTGGGCGGGAGGCGGAGGCGGTGGTGGTGGTGGTGGTGGTGGTGGTGGTGGCGGGGGAGGCGGGGGAGGAGGAGGAGCAGCAGGGGGGCGTGGTAATGGAGGGGTGGCGGGAGGTGCAGGGGTGGGTGCGGGGTGCGGGCCTGCGGGTCCGGGCCACCTGGACATGGGCCTGCTCACAGGCTGGCGGCCTTAGCGTGTCAGCGGGGCCCACAATGCCAAACACAAGCCGGCGGATGGTGGCTGCGGCTTACGGTAGCTACAAGGACCGCTTGAGCGGCGCCTTTGTGTTCACGGTTGAGACTTGAGAGTGTAGGAGAACCGTAGAGCCTCATTTACAGACCTGCTGCTTTGGCCACGGTGTGTTTGCTCAATGTTGTGTGGCTGTAAGCGGTGCAGTGATGACATGTCCAGAATCCAGACCTGTTACAGCCCGCTCTGCGCACGCCTCAGTCCTGCGAGTCCCGCCGCCGCGGCACCCTCCCAGCAGCAGCGCACACCGCACACACTGGGCCTCGGCGGCTTGCTCACACTCCGTCAACGCCGCCAACCTCGCCAACGCCGCCAATACCGTCAATGCCGCGGACGCACCCCTCAAGCTGCCGGCTTGAACCCGCACGTGCGACGACACGTGCGTGCGCCTGCCTCCAGAGTCCAGGCCTGACTTGCTAGTCCAGGCCTGTCCTACTAGTCCTCCCGTACATTCCCGTAGGCTAGTCCTCCCTCTGCTGCATCGTCCCCGCCCGCAGCCCACTCCCTCCCTCCAGCACGCACGCGCCTCGTCCGCGGTTCCGGCAACTCAACCGCAGCCCCACAACCTTGCCTACAACCCGCCGCCGCTACCGCCGCCCACAGCCGCCGCCGCCGCCGCCCCAGCCGCGCCGCCGCCGCCGCCTCCTCCCGCCGCCAGCGCCACCGCCAGCCCCACCGCAATGCCTGTGGCGTTGTAGGCCGCGTGGGCCGCCACCGCCGGCAGCACACTGCCGCTGCGCAGCGCCAGTGCGCCCGTGGCGAAGCCCAGCAGCGTGAAGGCGAAGAACTGAGGGGTGAGGAGGGGCAGGCAGGGGTTGCGTAGTTAGGACAGTGAAGCGAGCGATCGGGCGGGGCGATTGGGGACGCACGAGGCGGCGGGGCGGTGGGGACCGAAGGGCAGGCAAAACCGTCAAGTCGTGACAGATAACAGGTTACTGGTCAGTGGTCACATTGTCGCAAGCACGGCGCCGACTTGTCCGTGCGCTGGTGTACTCTGCCCCCGATTGCCTCCGTTGCGCCACACCGCCCCGCACGCCCCGCACATCACTACACCACACGCCCCCGCCCCTCCCCCCCGCCCACCTGCGGTATGGACAGGTGCGCCGCCGCGAACAGCGCCGCCGCCACCGCCACCGCGTCCACGCCGCCCAGCCGCTGCTGCAGCGAGGTCAGCAGCAGCCCGCGGTACAGCAGCTCCTCAGCCACTGCGGCAGCAGGCGGCGCGGGCGCTTGCATTCATGATTATTTGAGACGTGAAGGCGTACGGTAGCCAGGGACAGTACGGTAGTATAGCAGCCGTGTTGATACGGGAGCGGGGACAGGGTGATCCGCTGGGGGTCATCGCTTTGGCTGATGTAGTAGTACGAGGGAGCCACAAGGCGAGCTCAACTAGTATACTCCGTTACCGTCTTAAAACCCACCCAGCCATGGAAATACTCGAGGGGCAGAGCGTTGTAGACAGCAGTAAGGGCTCAGCACCAGGGCGTGATCTGCCCGCAATGCGTGACTCTCATGCCCATGCCCCAACCAGCGTGCCACCTGTGCTGCTCCACAGCCACATATCTGCAGCCCCCGCCCGCCCTCCAAACCAAACCCTCCTCCCCGCCTCACCCGCCGGCGACAGCGCACTGGTCAAAAGCACCAGCACCCACTGGCCGGGGTCCCCCGGCCGCTGCAGCAGCTCCCCAAACAGCAGCCCCGACAACGGGCTACTGCCGACCGCGTCAACAGCCGCGGTTGTAGCACCCGCCCCCGACATCTGTAGCAGGCTGGTGCCGGTTCGTGCCGATATGGCGGCGGCGGTCAACAGCCACAACGCCGAGCCGGCCGCCACACCTGCGGCCAGGCGAGACACGGTGCACGCATGCACTCAACAATAAGGGCAAGCCGACGCGGCAAGACAGACGACGCGGCAACGCATGAGATGAGCGGCGGGGTGGGAAGATGGGGCGGTGTGCCGGCTGGGCGGGGCGCCGCGCGCTGGCCTGGGCAGCGTCCCGTACGGCGATTGCGTACGTTACCGTACACATGGGGTAAGGGGTCACGCGGCTTTGCCCCCTATCCGGTCACACGATGACACGACGCAGCGCGCATGCGGCTGAGAGAGCATGACAGTGGCACGTGGGCACGTGACACGCGCCTACGACTGTACGACACGCCTCCACATGGTGCGGCAGCTCCCCGCTACTACGCACCATGCACCCACCCTACTCCCCTGAGTGACTCGGTCTGGTTTAGTTTGGGCTGGTATTTCCAATCACCCATCATATCCCCCTCTTAGTCGCGCATGGCCCCGCCCCTCCCCCCGGCCTCACCTGGGCCTCTCATATCCCCCTCTCACCTGCAGCCAGCCACGCCGGCGAGCAGCCCCGCAGCCGGAACACTGTGGCGGCGTCCCAGCCCTTGCCGCGCACCCAGTTGACGGTGGGGCCCACAAACACGCCCCACTGCATCGCCGCCAGCCACAGCCCCGCGTTGCGACTGCCGGGCTGCAGCAGCAGCGCGCCTGTGCATGGGGATAGAGAGGTTTGTGTTGCGTTACGCGTTGTGTTGAACTAAGCAGGGCTTGGAGAGGACGAGGAAGAAAAAGCAAAGGAAGTTGTAATTGTTTGGGTGGGCGTGTGGAACAGAAGAAGCGCTTTCACGTGCTTGCGGTCCTCGCAAAACATGAGGACATGAGCGCATTTCCAGCCTAGCGCTGGGACCCGCGTGCGACCGAGCCCGACCCAGCAGCACGAGCCATGGGGTCCCTGAATGGCTGGTCGGCTGGCACAGCCTGCTGCTGCCTTGCGTGTTGAGCGCGTGCGGTTGCAGCCGCCCCCGCCCCCGCACCCGCCATACCGGCGCACCACCACCAGCCTGCTGGACTAGGGCTGCTAGGCGCAGACCGCACGACCGCACACTACCCGCAGCCCCGCTCACAGCCCCCCTTACAGCCCCCCTCACAGCCCCCCTCACAGCCCCCCTCACAGCCATAGCCCCCCTCACAGCCACAGCCGCCCTCACAGCCACAGCCTCCACACCTCCCCCCCCCCGGCTCCGACCCGCCCCCACCCAAGGGCGTGTAATCCGTGATGAACAGCAGCCCCAGCACCGTGTAGCACCACCTGCGGACCGCAGGCGTCGCAGCCAGACCGCAGCAGGCGGGTGACGGTGACGGGTAGGTGAGTGGTGGGGGGTCAGTGGCGGCCCTGGTAAATGAGGGGTGGCTGGTGAGATACGGTAGCGGGAGAGAGTGCGAGATACGGCAGTGGGCGGTGCCAGGGATGGTGAGGAGGCGACTCCCCGGTCCCTGACGTCCCTAAACAGCAAGGCCCGGCCATCCCATGCTGGGTGCCGCCGTCGTGGTCGTGGTCGTGGTCATGGCCCACACGTGCACGCCGCAACCCACCAGTTAATCCCGTCCAACGCGGTTGGGAGGTTGGAAGGCCACGGCCCCGGGTCCGGCTCTGGAGGGCTGCCCCCCGCTTCCCTCTGCTGCTGCTGCTGCTGCTGCTGATGATGTGGGTCCGGGTTGGGGGGTGTTCCTGAAAACGCGGAGCGGAGCCAGCCAGCCAGGGCGTCCGACTGCGTCCGCGCGTCGGGGGTGTTGCGGCCAGAAGTGCTCGCTCCATGGCGGTCCTCGCCGGATCCCTCGCTGTGCACTCTGACATTTCTGTGTCGAGCAAAGTGTTGCGCTAGCGGCTTGATGTTGGCGGAACAGGGTTTTGTGTGCGCGACTGTCGCGGGCACCCGTGCCTGCAAGCAAATAAGCTGAGGCGCGCACGCCATGGCTTCTATGATATACTATGTGCTTGTAGCCTTGTACATGGCGGTTAGCAGCGAGAAAATACAATTCTTGACTCTGCTGCCCGGCGCCCATGCGCCAAGTCGACCGACGGTCCAAATAACGCATGCACGGACGCCTTGCCATTAGCTCTCAACTACTCGCATCGCCTTCCACCAGCAGCCGCATCGACAGCAAATTGCTAGCGCCTTTCGAGGACGCCCGTTCGTTGGCCCGGCCACACTCTCTGCGTGTTTTTTGTCCCGGCTCGAGCTTGTTGGCGCGAAAAACGCCACAGCTTGTGTAAACGAGTATCCTTCGATCAATAAACAAAGGTACGCTGGCCGCCTGCTTCGCGTTGACGTGTCTCTCGCGGGGCGACGGTCGCGCAGGCCAGCGGCCGGGCGCGGTAGGGCTTGCGGGTCAATGTTTTGGCCTAGACTAGTGCTTCTGGCATCTGCCGCCGACCTACCTAGGGGCTGTGGGCCTGAGGTGACTCGGCGCCAAAATTCTACACATGGGCCAAAAACCCTCTTTGGCGTGCTTGCGCCTTTTGTCCTCACAGGAGGCCCGATGGACTCAATGGACATTCCTTCGCCGAGCAGCCCTCGCTCTGAGCGAGATGGCTGGACAATAGTGGACCGGCCGGTGGGGCCCCTCAACGGCGACGCCGACGCAGCGGAGCCCAGCCTGTAAGCGGCACTGTAGACCGCCGGGAAGGGTCTTCTAATTACTTGCTGGTATTTTGCGTAAAAGTCTGGGTCTTTACCACGGCGGAATCCGCTTGCCGCGCTTTCGCAGGCCGCGCGCTGCCAGCCCTGAACCGGGCTCAGACGATAGCTCTACCGACCTGCACGATGAGATGCACGATGACATCAAATCACCTGCAGTAAGTCCTATAAGACCGGGGGCGCTGCAGGCAAAAGGCGCGTTGCCAACCGCGCGTTCTGCGCATGTTCTGTTGCGCGAAAACTGCTGTGCCTCCTGCGCCCTGCAGAGCGAGTCGTTGGCAGACGACGTGCTTCGCGAGCCCTTCCAAGCGCCCGGGCCGCTTCAGCTGCAGGCAAGCGCCGCGTGTGCGTTTCCTTCGTTGGTTTCGTGGCCGTTCAGTTCCCACTGCCAAGCCCTACCCCTTCCCAGCATCACGGACCTTCGCGCGGACAGCCGGGAAACACACACGCTGCGGCTGCCATGTCCTCTTGCCTTTGCCCTCCCCTCCTGGCCCCAAGCGATCCGTTCGCCTCCAGCTTTCCTGCTCCTCCTGCGGGCCTCGTCTCGGTCTTGACGAGCACCGGCTCTGAATCCTCCCCACACGGTACACACGTGTTTGTGTCTTGGACACGCCCACTGCTGCAGGTGGCCTCAGCCGGCGCCGGCGCCGGCCCCGTGGAGGAGCCCTCCACCCCCACCGCCGCCTCCAGCTACCTACCCACCGCCGCCGCCGCCCTGGCCGGCGGCTCCTGCCCCGACCTCACCACAGCCATCACCTCCGCAGCCCACCACCACCAGCCACACCTCCACCAGCGCCACGCATCTCAGCACCAGCAGCAGCCGGCACAGCCCCGCGTGCCGTCCGACGTGGCGGCGGCCGCCGCCGCGGCCTTCGCAGCCATGGCTGGCGGCGGCAATGGCGGCGGCGGCGGCGCCACTAGCACCGCCCTCATCGCGCACAGCAGCTGGTCGTTTGAGCGGCACCGCGAGCGGCTGCGGGCGGCTAGCAGGCTGTCGGGCGAGGGCGCCCTGGAGGGCTTCCAGGACCCGCAGGTGTGTGTGTGTGTGTGTGTGAGTGTGTGTGTGTGTGTGTGTGTGTGTGTGTGTGTGAAGATGCATTGTGTGTGTGTGTGCGTGTGCGTGTGTGTCAGTCCTAGCCCACCATATGCCATGTTACGTCGCTGTGCGTGGGTAGAACCAGGTGCAAATGCCGCTCAAGCCTGTCCCTTCCGCGCCCCTCCGACGACGACAACAGGCTTCCGGCAGCGCTGAGACCTTTGGCTACTGCTCCTCCGCCACCGGCAGCCACTCCGCCCAGCATGATGCCGACTGCGCCCGCGCCAAGGCCGCCGCAGCCGCTGCCGCCCGCGCAAAAGCCGCCGCAGCCGCTGGCGGCAGCACCGACGGCGCCGAGGACGCTGCTGATGACGAGTCTGCGGTCGTGACGCTGGGCTGGGAGGGCCTGGCGGCGGGGCTGTGGGCGGACGTGCTTCGCGAGCTGGAGGACGTGCGGGCGCTGCTGGCGGCGGGCGCCGGGGCGGTGTGGGGCCGGCTGGCGGACGGTCAGAAGGCACTGGAGGAGTGGGCGGCGGGCGTGAGCGCCAGCGCACGCAAGGTGGGTGCGGCGTGGTCTGGGGGCGCGTGCTCTGACACTCGGCCCGGGGTCGTGTTATGCGCAGAATACGTGAGTGTCCTGACCTTGCCTTCGCCTTCAACCTAGCATGCGCAGAACCTCACGACCACTTGCTTACCTTCCCCCTCTGCTCAATCCTTCATTTGTACAGCTCCTGGTGGTGATGCTCGGTGTCATGCATACCGTGTTTTGGGCTGATGCGCCGTTGTGCCCCACCGGCCTGGCCTCGCGTGGCTTCCTCGCTCACCCTCCCGCCGCCCCCCTGCCCCTTGCCCCCCTGCCCCTTACCCTCCCGCCGCTCCCCTCTGCCCCTTGCCCCCCTGCCCCCTGCCCCGCATGTGCGCAGGCTGCCAGGGCGGCGGGCCGCAGCGGCTGTCCGCTGTGGGCGCTGGCCGGCGTGTCGGGTCTGGCGGCGGTGGCGCTGGCGGCGCTGGCCACGCAGCTGCTGGTCAACCGCAAGCTGGCGGTGCAGCTGCGGCAGCGGGACCGGGTGAGAGGTTGGGTGGGTGGGGCGGCGGGCGCGCGTGTGTGTGTGGGGGGGGGGGGAGGGTGAGTGTTTGTAATAGTTTAGGCGCGCGGCTGACGTTTGCGGTTATAGCCCGTAGCTGCTTCACGCCGCCCAGGCTTCCTTGACTCGCGCCTTACCGTACCATCTTCTTTCCTCTTTCCTCAAGTGTTATCTATCCCCTGCACCCCCACCCCCCGCACCCCACTTGCTGCGGTGCCTGTTCAGGACCTGGCGCGCCTGGTGGTGAAGATCCTGAACCTGCAGGACGCGCTCCAGAGCGCCGCGCGCAACATGACGCCGCACCTGATGCACGTCGCCGCCTCGGCGGGTGGCGGCAGTGCCGGCGGGCGCGGCCTGATGGGCGCGCAGCTGCTGCCCACCACCACCACCACCCTCATCGGCATGGTGTGAGGGAAAGGAGGGGCGTGGAGGGGCGTGCACCCGTCTGGGGTGGCGCCGCATGTACAGCCCTGGGCATGCTACAGCCGAGAGGCCTGCTACAGCCGGGGCCTGCAGCAGTCCAGGGGTGCGGCGGTGTCGCACGACAACAGCTTAACAACGTAACCGACAGGCCGGGGTTTTGGTCTATCTGCACGAACCCGGGGGAGGGGACGCGCAGCCGAACCGTGTATCATATGCATTCTGGACGGCGTGGGTGAAGGTGCGCAGTCGGGATGTTTTTGCTGGCGCGAGGGTGCACATCTTTGGTTCCGTGTAGTGATTTCGGGATTTGGGACTGGGCACCATGCAACTCCACGTGGCGTCTCCTTCTAGGCGCCCCAGTAGGCCTCTCGTATATTTTCTCTCACGTCCCATCGGCTTGGCATGTGCACGTGGTCACACCCCTAGAGGCCGGAGCAGCATGTCCTTGATACCGCACTGTCCGCTGCTGTCCTCTGTTCCAGTTGCACTGCAGTCGAGCCCGCCTGTAAGACGATCAATAGTTAGGGTTGTGTGAGTCATGTAAATTTACGTGAGAAGGCGGGAGGACTGCTGCGGGAATGAAGGGACTGTGGCGCCAGGTGTGCTTTGGTGAGACTGCCCAAACACGATTGTAGGTGATTGCGTACAGGGCGCATGACTTGCTAATGAGCCGGTCGGCTGTCTTAACGGCTGACGAGGCCTGCAAGTTTCTCTTTCGAGGACTTTTGCTTGCAAGTTGTTTACCGTGCCGTAGTGCGCGATTGTTGGCGCCCGGTTGCTCTTTGACTCATGACGTCCGTATTGTATAAGCGGATTTCAGGGATAAGCGGGTTGGGACCAATGCTTTACAGTTCTTCTGAAAGGACTGCACGGAATGGGCTGACAGTTTGCTGGTCGGAGAGTCTATGCGGCAAGGACGTGCAGCGCCGATGTACGGTAAGATGTATTATAGCCGCTCCATCCCGGTTACTGCACGTGCTTGAGTGCTGTGCTGCAGTGCTGTGCCGCAGTGGGGTGTATTATATGGATTTGAGGGCCTGGGCCAAGGAGGAATAAGTTTTGGCTAGTGTTGTCACGGAGTCTTTGGGAACCAAGAGTGTTGCAACGCCGCACACACGGCAGCAAACTCATGAGAGCTGCGGGCAGGGATGGACGATTGCTAGGGAGTGCGCACTTACATATACACACACGCAACACACACACGGACGGAGGCCAGGCCACCCGCCCGACCGACCCCATGCCGGTGTACATGGCCTGAGCTGGCACGCAGTTGTGCGGTTGGTGGGGAGTGCGGCCCATGCTGACACCGCACCCAACACGCGTGGGTTGTGCCAGCTGATTTCAAGGCTGGTATGTGGGCAATGACGTTTGGTGCGTCACTGTTACGCGGAGGAGTCTAGCGATCTGCACGTGGCGGTTGACGGTTGACTCTAGTCGTTTCAGTTTACGGTATCCTATAGGGACTCCTAGTATCCATGTATCAGGGAACAGAGAGCTGTTGGCTGATGGGTTGAATGAGAGGTAACGAGAGACGGACGTTCGCAAGCCAGAATGTGAGGACGCACGGCGTTGCACACACGTGTTTGCAATCTTCGAATGGAAACGCAGCGCGTGAGAGCGCGAGCCATCGGAAGGCAGCAAATTGTGGAGCACCTTTATGTTGACGCCGTTGACGCTGGGAGTGGGCAGCGGCGTGCGGCCTTGGGGTTGCGATTGCCGGAAGGGAAAGCGGCGGTGTGTGGCTTGTCAGGCCAAGGCACAGTGTGCATCCTGGCGTGCTGCGCGTGATGAGACATGGCGTGGCGTGGCGGCAGCCGGGGCCTGCCTTTTGCCCTTGACCTCTCTTCTCCCCAATGCATGTCCACCCGGCCGCCACCGGCCCAGTGACCCAAGCCGAGCCGTTGATCCTGGCCGGGCAGTTGATGTCTTAAAGCATCTTCAATGATTGATGATCAAGGACACCTGTCAACATGTAACATATTCAGATATTCCTCAAGCTGGGCGGCACAGGCCGCGCACGATAGGCCATGGGAGCCGTGCATGTCCCTAACGACGCAGCACCCCAAGTCCCTGACCCGTCGGGTCTAGTCGGGTCCTACAACGCACAAGATTGTTCTGTGCAGTCTCCATTCTCTAGCGGCGTACGAAGCGCGGCGCTGGCAGAACCGCTGATAGCCCATCGTGAGGAGTTGAGGACAGGGCTGGGAGCAGGGCGCGAGAAGGTGGGGTGCAGGGATTCGGGTGATGATGCACGGCGTATGCATCCTACATAATTTATCTTGGCGCTCCATTGCGCAAAGCCAATCGAGCCCACCTCGGGGACAGGTTCGATTTGTGGCCATGTGGTCGAGTGCTGTGCCGCAGTGTTGTGCCGCAGTGCTGTGCCGCAGTGGGGTGTCTTGCATGCTTTCGTTCATATGTGAGGCGATGGGCGACGGCGGAAAGGGATGCACGCTCCCAACCTTATACCGCAACAACAATCACATGAGCGGGACATGAGCCCCGTGAATGAAGGCACCGCGGCGGCCCCGGCACCCCGCACGCGCCCCCATGCCTGCACTCCACACTGCCCCAACCCTACAGAAGTGCCCACTTGAAGCCCCTGCACCTGCCCAATCCTCGACCGCACACAGCTCGAGCCTTCAGCAGCCCCGCGGGCCGTCAAGCCGCAATGCACAGGGGTACTAGCAGGATCCACCATTGCCGCACGCTCTCGTGACGGGTATCTCAACTACCTACACGCCCGCCACGCACTGCCCCTGTGCCTTCCGTTATCTGCGCGAGTTCGCGCACCGCATCGCACCGCATAGTCGTATTCCACATCGCCACCCGTCACCACGGCTCCTGGGGTCACGGGCAGCCGCCCCATTCCCATTCATGTACGGCACACGGCCCGCCACGCCACATCGTAACAACTGTACCAAATGCAGAAGCTGTACAGGTGCCAGTGTCATGCATCACTTACCGTTGTCCACTACCGTATTACCACGAGAATCAAATCCACATCGCCACAACGCGGATTGTCATTTGCCGTTCCCTGGTCGTCGTCCCATGCATGCATGTCTAGGTAGCGGACCGCCCGACGCGCCCCAGCGCCCCAGCGGCCGCCCGCGGGCACACCGCCAACACCGCAGCAAACGAAGCCACCGAGCGAAACCTCCCACACAGCCGACCCAGCCGACCCGCGAAGCCCGTGGCCCCACACCTCCCATCCAAGGCCCCATCCACAGCCTCACGGATCCCTCCCTATCCGGCTTCCATGCCTGCCTCTGTGCTGCCACGCCCGCAGCACCCCCAGCTCCAGGCCCCTTTACGACGCGGCCGGCGGCGGCGGGTTGTACTGCAGCCGCACCGCCACCACGGTCGTGTTGTCGCCCGAGCCGCGGTTGCGCACCGCCTCGCGCACCAGCGCCTCCGCCAGCTTGGCCGCCGACAGCTGGTGCTGCGCGCGGCAGAACATCGCCACCTCCTCGTTCGACATGACGTCCTGCGTGCGTGAGTATATGTGTGTGTATGTGTTAAGGAGCACAAGGAGAACCAAGCGCAAAGACAGTGTATGCACTCAGTTTTTTTTTGTGTGTGTGTGTGTGTGTGTGTGCGCGCGCGCGCAAAAGACGGGCAGGGCGAGGGTGAGCGGCCGCAGGGCGGAGTGGACCATGCGGCCTGCCCCATTGCACAGGTACAATCACACGCTTTCGACCCTGATACGTGTCCCTGACACCAGGCAGCCTCCTCATCCCCATACCCTCATCCCCGCACGGCCACCCCTGCATCTTTGTGTCCCTGCGTGCTTACTGTGAATACTGGAAACCGCCCCTGCCACGGACGCACGCCTTGTGACCCGACTACTCCGTCTTTCATCAACGGCTACCCCCAGCCCCCGCACTTCATCCTTGTGATACAATCACTCCGCTCCCTAAATGGCTACCCACCCACCCACCCACCCACCCACCCACCCACCCGCACCTCCGCACGCGCACTCACCCACAGCCCGTCGCTAGCGATGACGAGCCATCGGTCGCGCCGCGCCAGCTGGCGGCAGGACACGGTGGGGTGGTAGGACACGTAGCGGCTGAAGTCTGCGTCGCCGATGGCGCGCGCCACCGCCAGGCTGCCGTCGATGCGCCAGGTGCCAAACAGCTGGATCACGGTGCCGCCGGCAGCCTGCGGGGGCGGGGAAGAGAGGAGGGGATGGGAGGAGTGGGAGGAGGAGTGGGAGGAGGAGTGAGGAGGAGAGGTACGAGGAGTGGGGAGGGGTGCGCGACAGTGGGGAGGCGCAGTGGCATTGGTCTTGGCATGGCGGAGCCCAACCCCACTCGCTTTCGACCTTCCTCCCGCCCAGCCGTCCTGAACCCCAACCCCATACCCCAAGAACCCTTCACAGCCCCCCTCCTCGCTCTACTGCATTGGGTTCGGTTTAGTTTGGGCTGGTATCTACAACGCGACTCCCCCCCCCCTCCTCCACTCACTCCCCCTCCTCCTGTCCCCCTCCCCTCCCCCTCCCCTCCCAAACCCACCTGCACCCGGCGTGTCTCCTCGCTGCTCTTGGCCGGCCCCAGCTTGTGGTCGATGGACAGCGCCACACCCTCCGGCCGCCCGCCGCCTCCGCCGCCTCCGCCCTCCTCGTCCCACGACACAAGCACGGTGCGGCTGTCTCCCACGTTGGCGGACAGCACCCAGGGCACCCCCGCCGCCTGCACCAGCAGCAGCAGCGCCACGCAGCTGCCTGCGGAGGGGAGGAGGCCGGGCGCCAGGTGAGAAAACACTGAGACCAGCAGGAGATACAGGCAGGGGAATCAGGGGACAGCAAGTAAAAACGCATCGTTGCAAGGGAGCGGGGTGGGAAAGAGTAGGCAGGTGGGTTGGGTGTGCGTGTGCTGCTGGTGTGGCGTCGTGGCACATGGGCCTACGCCGCCTGACAGGCCCTTGTTCCCGCCACCAGCCCCAGCCCCAACTCCAGCTCCAGCCCCAGCCCCACGCCCACCCCCCAGCAGCATCATGCCAGCACCCCACCCCACCCCACCCCACCCCGCCGGACCGGCGCTACACCCCACATGGGATGCAATGTATTCTAGCCGGCTGCCCGCGGGGCCGCACCTGCCGTCATGCGGCCGGACAGGGCCGCTGAGCCGCACGCGCTGAACACGTCATCCAGCACACCCGCCACGTCGTTGGGGGAGCCGCCTGCAGCAGCGGCAGGTGGGCAGGTGTAAGCAGGTGCCAGCAGCGTCGGAGCAGGCGTCACCGCAGCTTCCATGCCCGTGTACCAACACACACCCATGCTCCGACACCCCCGTGCCCCGCTCCCCTTCCACCAGTCCGTCCTCTCAACCCAAACACGTCCCCCTTTTGTCCCCCGCGCGTGCCCCTCACTCCGTGCCGGTCCTTGTCCCTGTCCCTGTCCCCCTTCCCCCTCTCCCTTTCCCTCGCCTCTCCATCCCCCCTCCCCCCTCCCCCCTCCCTCCCTCTCCGCCCTCTTCCCCCTCCCTCCCTCTCCGCCCTCTTCCCCCTCCCTCCCTCTCCGCCCTCTTCCCCCTCCCTCCCTCTCCGCCCTCTCCCCCCTCCCTCCCTCTGCCCGCTCTCCCCCTCCCTTTCTCTTTCCCTCCCCCTCCCCCTCCCGCTGCTCCTCCCCCCTCCTGCCGCTCACCTGTAGCCACCAGGTGCTGCACGGCCTCCATGCAGCGGTGCAGCAGGCCGTAGGAGGAGCTCAGCCAGTGGCTCACCTGTTTGCCGCCTGCAGGGCGGCGGGGGCGGGGGGGAAGGGAGGGAGGGAGGGAGGAGAGGAAGCAGGGGGGGAGCGGGTGAACGGAGGGAAAGAGCGAGGGCAGGAGGTGTTGTGGAGGAGACAGGCGGAAGATGCGAGTGAGAGGGCGGGTCAGACGGAGTGGGTGAGCGGGCGGACGGAGTGATTGAGCGGGCGGGTCAGACGGAGAAGCCAGGGTAAGGTATAGGAGTAGAGCTGAACGAGGTTCGTGCACAGGGACGGGTGCGTCCAGGAAACACGTCGCCTGCACCCAAGTTCCATGTTATCCTTTCCGTTTGCTCCCACGGGTTCAGCCCTGCACGAACCCGGCCCATGCCCCATTCCCCCCTCCCCCCCTCCCCCCGCTCCCCGCCCCCGCCCCCACCGTGTCCGTCGTACACCGCCGCGCCCAGCAGCATGTTGGGCATGTTGGCCATGCCGGGTGTGGAGGTGGGGTCGGCAATGACACGGTAATCCTCCTGGTAGCCGCGAGCCCCCATGCTCTGGTTGCTGCCCACACTGAAGCTCAGGCCCGGCACCGCCGAGTTGGCACGCGACAGCTGCCCTGCCAGACCAGTGCCAGGCCGCGAGCCTGCTGGCGCCGTCGACATCAGCGCCGCCTGGCCCGCCGAGGTCGGCGGCCGGCTGCCGGTCGCCGCCGGCATCGTGGCGCTCAAATTGTTCCCGCCGCCGCCAAGCGTGGATCCAAGAAAGCCGCTGCCGGCGCGCTGCGTGGATCCGAAGAGGCCGCCGCCGCCGGAGGCGCTGGGGCCGCTGGCGGCGCCGCCGCGACCCATGGTGTTCCCTAGGCCGCCTCCGGCCGCCTCCACCATGCGCTGGATTCCCGCCAGGCTGCCGGGCGGTGCGGTGGAGGCGAGGCTGCCGCTGTTACGCCGCGTGGGCGTGGAGGCGGCGCCCGTGACGGGGTTGTAGCCGGAGCTCAACTTGGGCGAGCCCAGCGCGCCGGCGCGACCCGTGGGCGTCTGGGCGGTGGGGCGGCCCGCCGCCAGACCGCCGGAGGCGCCGGAGGCGCCGCTGGTGGGCGTGGGAGGCTCACTGTTCATTCGGCCTCCGGCCTTTGGAGAGGCGAAGATGGAGGGCTGCAGGTAGGGGATGGAGGTTGGGCCGTTGAGCGGCCGGCCGTTCACACCGTAGCTGAGGCCGCCCAGGGCGGCCTGCACGCCCGCGCCCGACAGGAACTGCTGGTGCGACAGCGGCTGCTGCTGCCCGCCATTGTCCTGCGGCTTGGTCTGAGGGCGGTTGGCGGGGGGAAGGGCGAGGGCAGGCGTGGGGTGGCGTGTGTAAGGCGAGAATGGGTGGGACTTCGAGCCGGGTTGCGTGCACGTTTCAGCGTTGCTGGGGCTGAGGGCCTACGGATCAAAGCGTGCTTCATTGCTGCAGAGAGGTCAACATCCCGCGCCCCAGCTGGTCAACAGGCCGAGAGTGGAGTAGGGGTAGCAACTGCCGCTCGGGCAAGCGTGGCCTTGGGTGGCGCGGGAGCACTGGCCAACAACGCGGACCCAACAGACTATTATAGATTCAGGGCCCGCGAGACTGTAATTAAGCTTCAAACAACCAGGCCGGTGTTATCAAACTGCAGTGGTTCGGGTGCGCGTCCCCGCGCGGCGATAAAAGCATGGTCATGCCGCGGGGCCCGCACCCGCCGCGCCCGCATTCCCCCGCCGGCCCCGCCACCACCTCCGCCCGCACCAGCCGCACGTACGGCACCAGCTGCGCCCCGAACGCCCCCAGCACGTTTGCCCCCTCGTAGTGTCGCCCCTCCGGCACCAGCAGGCTGGCTTCCACAGTGAGGGCGCCGCCCACGCGCCGCACGGACGTGGCGTCGCGCAGTACACCCGGCTCGTTGAGCGAGTACACATTGGCCAAGACCACCTGGCGGAGATGTAGCGGTCCATGGAGAACGGAGTGATCAGGGCGCGGAGGGGAGAGGGAGGGGTGGCAGGGACAGGGTTAGGGCAGGGCGATATGACGGTGAGGAGGGCGTGAGGAGAGGGTGGTTGGAGGGGTTGGGTGAGGACGGGAGGCGGGAAGGAAGGCCGGCGGGTTGGGAGGCGAAAAGCACTCAGGCGGCGCTGATGGAGACCAGAAGGCTGCATTGATAATCCTTCTACAGGATACTTTAAGCCGGATAGCCATGCGAGTTGAGGTGACCTGCTACTCGATGCGGTGCGGTGCAATGCCGTGTGAGCAGCATAACCTGCACTCTGCACGCTCTAAACCAACGGCCCACGGCTGCTCAGTGGGCTCCCTGGCGCACCCGCCCCGCCCCGCCCGCCCTACCCACCTTGATCTCGTGGCCGTGAAAGATGATACTGTACTCATTGCCCTCGCGGTACTGCTCGTACTCCAGCTTGCCGCCCAGAACCTGCATGGGAGTTTGAGTTCAGCGGCGGGTTTGGGTTTTGCACGACAGCGGGGCAGACACCACAAGCTACGGCCACTGACGGCGTGAGGGCGCATGCCGTGACTGGGCACCAACTGGGCCCCGGAAACAGCATGGGCACCCCAGTCTTGGATAGGCGGCTACGCCCTTCCTTGACACGCGCGCTCTCCAAGAAGTCCCATCAGCCTGCTGCTGCAACCGCCACTCCAACAAACCGGCTCTGCAGCCCCACCTTGAAGAACTCGGGCGCCCCCGCGCCGTAGCACGCCGCGTCCGACACCTCGCGCATGGCTGCCGGCAGCGAGTTCAGCGCCGGGCCCTGCAGCGGCGGCCCCTCGTGCCGCACCTCCCACCTGGCGGGACAGCCACGATGTGGTGCGGTGACAGGTGCAGGCTTGCAGGGGTGCAGGGAAACGCGGGACGCAGGTGTGCATTCGGGTGCCGGTTTGCGTCAACACACAAGCAACTCGCCTCGCCAATCTCTACTGGGTGGGCGCACGTGTCCCGTGTACGCAAAACCGCCGCCCTACTCCATCAGTCCGGCACAGGCAGGCGCACCGCCTCATGCTGCCACAGCCCCACGGCTCACCGCTCCGGCGGGTCGTCTAGGAACGGGTGCGGCGCCTTGCCCGCCCCCGACTGCCCGCTGTGCACCACGCTCCGCCCCAGCCGCCGCGTGAGCCGCAGCCCGGTCCAGGTGCCGCCCGGAGGCGCGTTGGGCACTGGCGGCAGCGGCAGCCGCAGCACCATGCTGTGCGTGGCGTGCGAGCAGTAGGAGGCGCACAACGAGCGCAGCAGGTTTGCAAACTCCGTCGACTGGTCAGACCGCTCCATCATGCCCACCGTCCGGCACTCCGTCATCGAGGCGGGCGGCGGCGGGCCGGCGGCGGCGCCGCCACCGCCCCCTGCGCCGGAGGCTGGTGCGCTCATGGCCGCACCTTGGATGGTGCCAGCTGCGGGCGTGGCACCGGCGGCCGCGTCGGTGGCTGTAGTAGTAGAGCTTACGGCTAGCGGCTACGGCCTCTGCCTCTGCAAGAATGGTTCTGCAGCTGCAACATGGGATTAAACAGCAGGAGGCTTCAGACGCACGCGCAAACTTTGGAAGATTACGCTGCCACGGTCACCGTTAGGCATGACCGCATCGTAAGATGTGCTACTGCAGGAATGGCTCCGTTGCCGTGCTTGGACCTTTCAGAGGACTGCGCGCCCCTCTTTGAAACCTCTCAGAGTACAATAGCAGTGTCCGTGCACTCCTTATCAAACGCCGCGTCGTCCTCACCTTATACTTGATGCAATCCACAGGCGGCAGCGTAGGCCCGTGGGCTGGCGAGGGTGCCGAGCCCCTCGTCGAGTTCTGCAAGCTCTTGCAGCCCCCCGCTCAACCCGTGGTCATGAATATGCTAAGCCCGCTGTCCTCCGCCAGCTGCAGCACAAGCTGCGTGATAAGCACAGTCGCAAACAGCAGCACGATGAAGATGCAGACGTTCAATAGCACTCCCAGCCAAGGCGAAATGCGATTGTATGCTCGGTTAAACAACGTTGCAAGTTGTTGGCGCATCCAAACTGCATTGGATGACCGCGAACAGTTTTGGTGCTGGTGCAAGACAGCGATCCAGCTAACAAGGCTAGTAGTAAGTGCAGATACGTAGTACTTCCAGCACGCTACAACACAAGTATAGCTGAAAGCATGAGCCTGGTGCAATTGGGCGCTGCAATGCAAAGTTACTGAGCTCCGTTTCAGGCTCCGTTTTGCTCTCCGGCCTGCAAGTAAATTACCGCAATATATAAAACCCGTGAGGTCCTACAAACAGCTACAAACGACAGCGTGCCAGCACACAAGCCGGCCCTTGGGTCCTTCCCGCCTTCTCGGACCTCCTGCACGCGCGCCGAGTGGGCAACGGCTCAGGTGAGGACATGAGCTGCTTCAGATATGGTCGGGTGATGGGCAACGGCTAGCTTTGAAAGGCTCCCGAAGCGAGGCAGCGTTCCAACTCCTTCCTCTACATCCTGCCTCTTATTACAGGTGGTGCGATTGCGACCAGCGCGATGGCTCTGCTGTCGCTGCTCACGCGGGGGCTCATCATGCTGCCGCTCTGCGTCGCGGTGATGTTCCTGGACCAGAGGGCAAACCAGGTCGCGAGCGAGATGGGCGCCACCATGGCCGGCGCCGCGCACGGCGGTCGCTACTACGATGACGACGAGAACGACAGCGATGATGGGCATGAGGATGCCGGCGGTTGGGTGACGCTGCCGGGTCGGCAGCAGCAGGCCGGGCAGGTGGGTGACGCCAGCAGCGGCTGGCGGTGGTGGGCATGGCAGGCCAGCGGCAGTGCAGCCGAGGAGGACCGCGGCGCAAGGGAGGTGGAAGAGGCGACGGGCGGTAGCGGTATTGTAGCGGGCGGCGGGCAGCGGCCAGACAGGCTTCAAGGAATGTGTGTGGCCTGCATGGCAGCGCCCGCCACCATGGGCTTCCTGCACGCGCCTCCGCCATCACCATCTCCGTCACGCAGCGGCGGCAGCAGCGGCAGCAGCAGCGCAGGCCGCGGCGGCAGAAGCAGCAACGCTGCTGGCACCTGCTTGCTGGCTTGCTGCTGGTGCACAACCAGGGGTCGTATCTTGTTTTTGGAGTGATGTCTAGCTCCAGACAAAAACGGCTGGGTGGCTGCCATCTTTTGTCTGGGCACATGGCGGTTTGGGGGCTTCCCCATAGGAACTCGGACAAAACCCGCCCCAAACCCGCGCCAACAAAGTCTCGCTTCAGACATTAGCCCCCGGGAGGAATGTCTAGGAAACGGCCAAAATGGCCGATTAATGTCTGGAGACATTAAGATAGGAGCCCTGTGCACAACTGCTTGTGCTCGCCATGCTGGGAGCGGCTGCGCGGACAGAACCTAACTGACTAACTGCGACACAACACCTTCTATCCCTGTAAAACCCCTCTACATCGCCCCTTGCATTAACAACGAACACGATAAAGTACCTTTCGTACCCCTACACTTTCACACAAATACACACACACAGGGACAGACACGTGTTTACCGCATAACTGGCGTTAAGGCACAGCTGTGGGGCTCTGGCGGGTTGAGGCTTGGCTAGGACTCACTGTGCGCGGAGTCACACGGACTTTGACCGCGGGAGGGTTTGCAGCAAAGGGTTGGTGGAGTCAAGTTGGGCCCTGATAGCATGTGATGGCTCGGCGTCTTCGGGTGCTGGGACTGTCCCCTCTGTAACATCCGCATTCATAACTGGCACACGTAACAGCAATACAGGCAGTGCAAGTAACAGCACCAAACCGCCTTTTGCCACTTCCTACCCAGCGCTAATGCCCTAGTCTGTCAAACCACTAGCCGGCTCACGCTTACGCAACAGCCTACTATCCCTGTAAACATCGCTTACATCGTCCTTCCCACAGGAGCTGTGCGTCAACTTCCCGTTTCTGCTTTATAAACTCATACTCTTGTCAGTCACATCTTCCTGCAATAATTTGTACAACCAGAACACGACATTCTACAAGAAACCCTTGCAGCAGCCTCTACTACCTGAGCGTTTTTGGCAATACTGTAGGACTAACCAGCATCTCGTGTTTGCTTTCCCCGCGCCTTTCCCCGCGCCTTTCCCCTGCTAAGTGAGAGCCTAGCGGTCAGCCCCTGCCGCGTGCAAGGGGGTGCCCATGCAGCACTAAGTGGTCACGCAGGCTGCCATGCCAGCGTGCATGCAGTTCAGCCCTACAAAACACATTCACTTAACCAACCAAATTCAACCCTGACCTATTTCCATTGATTTCACGCAGCGTTGCTGCTTCAGCCGCCGCCCGAGACCTTGAAGTTGGTGTACATAATGTACAGCACTCCCAGCACCAGTGACGCCACCGGCGTCAGGTTGACAGCGACCAACGCCTTGTTCACTGCCATGTCCTGCTTCAGCTGCGAGATGTCCTTCTGCATTTCGCCGATGTCCTTCTGCATTTTGCCCTGGTTTGTGAGCACCTTGTTGAGCTTGCGCTCCAGGACTGACCGGTGGTGGCGTGCCGGGCGCGTGTACAGCGCACCCGCCCTCACCGCGGTACGTAGCCGCACTTGCTTGCCCGGCAGGTGCGTCGGCGCAGCACCAGCGCTGTACACGCAGTTGCACTTGTGCATTCTGCCGTTTACCAAGGGTGGGAAGAAAATGCATAGGTGTACGAGTGGCAAAAGAGTGGCACACTATGGCTGAATCCAGGCCCGCCCAGCCTGTTGTAAGCCCATACCGGACCCGACCTTATCACTAAGCCTTTGGTAGCCCAAGCAGGCCCACGCAAGCCCACCCCGAGGCCAGCCCCGAGCTGCCCGCCCCATGCCTTAAGTAGACCCCCCCCCCCAATGCCTTAAGTAGACCCCGGAAGGCCCCCATGCAGCCCGCCCAGCCCAGAGCTGCCGGCCCCATGCCTTAAGTAGCCCGAGCAGCCCCCCACGCGGCCCCCTGCCATCTGAGCCTTCAAGGCGTTCAGAGGAAAACTAGCAAATATTTCCCACCTCTGCACTAGGAGGTCCCGAGCGGTCCACCCCCGCCCTCCCTGCACGAGCCTCCCCCTGCTCTCTAAGCCCCCTCGCGGTCTGCCCCCGCCCCACACGAGCCTCCCCCCTGCTTTCTAAGGCCCTGGGCGGCCCCGCCCTCTGAAGGGCCCCGAGCGGTCATCGCTCTGGCCGATGCCGAAGGCACCGCCTTCGCCCCGCCCGAGCCTTCCCCCTTAGGCATCGCCCCGCCCGCGCCAGCTCGATGAATCCCACAAACTTACATGCGCGCCTTGCGTGTGTCCTGAAGCCTCCCACGAGTCGGAGCGTTGAACAAAAGAAAGCTACGAGGCAGGGGGAGCAAAGCTGGGAGTCGTCAATATCAAAGACAGGATTCCAGCTATATTTGTGATTGCCAACTTGATTACGTCTACTTGAAAGGCTTTGTCGACTGCTCAGCGAGAGAGATTGCAGCTGAGCTGCAGCCCACGAAAATGCATTCGCTGTCCATGCGCGAAATATTATTATATTGCAGTGGCTCAACGCTTTCCTCTTATTTTGCAGAGAGTCACGTTTTGCCGAGTCACCTTGCTTTCCCGCCCCCGGATTCGG
>NC_057011.1:399067-438558 GCF_000002595.2 Chlamydomonas reinhardtii | reverse complement strand
TTTCCCGCCCCCGGATTCGGGAACAGCTCCGGGGGGCAATGGGGCAATGGGGCAATGGGGCGGGGTGACTCGGCAAAACGTGACTCTCTGCAAAATAAGAGGAAAGCGTTGAGCCACTGCAATATAATAATATTTCGCGCATGGACAGCGAATGCATTTTCGTGGGCTGCAGCTCAGCTGCAATCTCTCTCGCTGAGCAGTCGACAAAGCCTTTCAAGTAGACGTAATCAAGTTGGCAATCACAAATATAGCTGGAATCCTGTCTTTGATATTGACGACTCCCAGCTTTGCTCCCCCTGCCTCGTAGCTTTCTTTTGTTCAACGCTCCGACTCGTGGGAGGCTTCAGGACACACGCAAGGCGCGCATGTAAGTTTGTGGGATTCATCGAGCTGGCGCGGGCGGGGCGATGCCTAAGGGGGAAGGCTCGGGCGGGGCGAAGGCGGTGCCTTCGGCATCGGCCAGAGCGATGACCGCTCGGGGCCCTTCAGAGGGCGGGGCCGCCCAGGGCCTTAGAAAGCAGGGGGGAGGCTCGTGTGGGGCGGGGGCAGACCGCGAGGGGGCTTAGAGAGCAGGGGGAGGCTCGTGCAGGGAGGGCGGGGGTGGACCGCTCGGGACCTCCTAGTGCAGAGGTGGGAAATATTTGCTAGTTTTCCTCTGAACGCCTTGAAGGCTCAGATGGCAGGGGGCCGCGTGGGGGGCTGCTCGGGCTACTTAAGGCATGGGGCCGGCAGCTCTGGGCTGGGCGGGCTGCATGGGGGCCTTCCGGGGTCTACTTAAGGCATTGGGGGGGGGGGTCTACTTAAGGCATGGGGCGGGCAGCTCGGGGCTGGCCTCGGGGTGGGCTTGCGTGGGCCTGCTTGGGCTACCAAAGGCTTAGTGATAAGGTCGGGTCCGGTATGGGCTTACAACAGGCTGGGCGGGCCTGGATTCAGCCATAGTGTGCCACTCTTTTGCCACTCGTACACCTATGCATTTTCTTCCCACCCTTGGTAAACGGCAGAATGCACAAGTGCAACTGCGTGTACAGCGCTGGTGCTGCGCCGACGCACCTGCCGGGCAAGCAAGTGCGGCTACGTACCGCGGTGAGGGCGGGTGCGCTGTACACGCGCCCGGCACGCCACCACCGGTCAGTCCTGGAGCGCAAGCTCAACAAGGTGCTCACAAACCAGGGCAAAATGCAGAAGGACATCGGCGAAATGCAGAAGGACATTGGCAAAATGCAGAAGGACATCTCGCAGCTGAAGCAGGACATGGCAGTGAACAAGGCGTTGGTCGCTGTCAACCTGACGCCGGTGGCATCACTGGTGCTGGGAGTGCTGTACATCGTGTACACCAACTTCAAGGTCTTGGGCGGCGGCTGAAGCACAACGCTGCGTGAAATCAATGGAAATAGGTCAGGGTTGAATTGAATTTGGTTGGTTAAGTGAATGTGTTTTGTAGGGCTGAACTGCATGCACGCTGGCATGGCAGCCTGCGTGACCACTTAGTGCTGCATGGGCACCCCCTTGCACACGGCAGGGGCTGACAGCTAGGGCTCTCACTTAGCAGGGGAAAGGCGCGGGGAAAGCAAACACGAGATGCTGGTTAGTCCTACAGTATTGCCAAAAACGCTCAGGTAGTAGAGGCTGCTGCAAGGGTTTCTTGTAGAATGTCGTGTTCTGGTTGTACAAATTATTGCAGGAAGATGTGACTGACAAGAGTATGAGGTTATAAAGCAGAAACGGGAAGTTGACGCACTGCTCCTGTGGGAAGGACGATGTAAGCGATGTTTACAGGGATAGTAGGCTGTTGCGTACCGTAAGCGTGAGCCGGTTAGTGGTTTGACAGACTAGGGCATTAGCGCTGGGTAGGAAGTGGCAAAAGGCGGTTTGGTGCTGTTACTTGCTCCTTCACCCCTAAAGCTTCATAATGGTTCAAACTAGCACCCGTAAGGTGTCGCTGCGAAGCATTTGCGAGGACGAGGACACGCTCGCAGCAATTAGGTTCAAGGTGGATTTTGTGGCCACGCCCCTTCTGCTGGACTTCCTGCGGCACTTCGTCGTCTGCCACTTGGTGTCGCAGACCGCGCAGTGGAAGGCGGGGTGACGGGGTCCGTTCGGCAGACGACGAAGTGCCGCAGGAAGTCCAGCAGGCGGTACCGAAGGGGCGTGGCCACAAAATCCACCTTGAACCTAATTGCTGCGAGCGTGTCCTCGTCCTCGCAAATGCTTCGCAGCGACACCTTACGGGTGCTAGTTTGAACCATTATGAAGCGTTAGGGGTGTGGGAGCCGGCCCACACCCCTAACACGGGCAAGGTTGGCCTAAATTTACAAATTTTCCGTGAAAAAAACAGGATAAGCGCACTGACGGTGCACAACTCATGACACATGCAGGCCAGCCTGCCGGCAGGGGGTGTGCCGGGCCCGTCGCTGTACTTGCCCGGCCCCGTGGCGGCACTGCCCGGCCAGGCCATCCCCCTTGTGGTCACTGCCTCCTTCGGAGGTGAGCGGTGCGCTCGCATGTCGTACGGCGCGGCGGTGCGGCAGTGCAATGGAGGGTAACTTATACTTGGTTGTGTAACGGCGTCATGCATGCCATCTACGGCAATTTGGGCGTTTGTTGTCTCCGCTGTCTTCCACGGTCATATCACGCACCCACAGGCCCTGCCACGGCAGTGAACGTGACGATGGTGGCTATGGGCTCGGCGCCTGTGGCTGTGCTCACGGGCCCCGCGGGCGACGTGCCTGACGACACGCCCGTCATCCAGATGCAACAGGCGAGTCGGCAGCAGATCCGGGAGATTCATACTTGAGGCCGCCCACCACAGAACAACAATGGTGTGTCAGTGTTATTGTGGAGACAACGCCTCCACGCATCTCTTACTGATGATTGTCGCGCATACGCCCACCCACAGATTCAGCGCAGCAGCGGCTGACCTTCAAGTGGAGCTGCAGGCGGGAGGACTACCCCCTGCCTTGCTTCTCAGGCGCCGCACAGGGCGACTCGCAGAGCGCTCCAGGCGCATGGCTGCTGCCCGCCGGACTGCTGGCAACCGGCAAGACCCACACCTTCACAGTCACAGTGTCACAGCAGCCGGTCGCAGCGGCAGGCAGCACCGCCACGGCGCAGTCGGCATCTCAGTCGCTGGTGCTGAGGCCCCGGCCGGCATCAGGTGCGCGCGTGCATGCGTTATGAACGAACCCTGCGGCGGAGCAGACATGGTGTATGCGTGATATGTGTAACGCGAGTTACGCATGTGCGTTGCGCGTTTGTACTTTGTTGACCTTCCAATTCCTTGCCACCCCGGGCCCAGCCGCACAGCTCCGTCTCCGCGCTTTCCCTCACGTCGGGCGCCTGATGAGAGGGGATTCCAAAGAACCTTGCGCCTCTCTTGGAGGCCATGCGAGTATGCCCAATAGATCCACGCACCACATCATGACTTGCACCCACATGTATGTCCGCAGGTTCGGGCGGTGGGCTGGGCGGCGAGCAGCAACGCTTTGACCTACGAGTTCGGGACCCAGACTGCTGCCTCCGGGGGCCGCGTCGTGCTGTCAATGCAGCAGTCGGGCGGCACACCTTCCGCTACGCTGGTGGGGTTGCCCCAGGTGAGACGGCGAGCTTGCGCCTCTCTCGTGTACACACACCGTAAGTGCATTCCATAGACTCAATCACCGCTCAAAGTTCATTCCATTGCAGGAGGGAGTAGCATAACTGCCTGTAACGTCCACGCACGCGCAGGCCGCGTGACCGCGCCCGGAAGCTACGTCGTGGCCCAGGGCCCAGCGATGCCATCGCCACCGCCCGGCGTGGTGGCTGCGCCACCAGGCACTTCCCCTTCTCCACCACCTCCCCTGGCGCCTGGGCAAGCCACGGCGGACACACAGACAAGCGTCACCGCCGCCGGTCCGACAAGCCAGGAGCAGGGGAGCACGGCGGGAGGCTCGACTGCAGTGATTGCCGGCGCGGTCGGTGGCGCTGTGGGGGCTGCCGCCCTGGCTGCGGCCGTGGCCGCTGTGGTGTTGGCACGCCGCCGGCGGCGCGCGAAGCAGCAGCAGGTGCGGCAGGGTGGCACCTCGCAGCCGCAGCCTGATCGACTGCCTGTGGAGGAGTATGCTCCAGCAGCGGTGGGCCGGGGGCAGCGGCCTGCTCCCTCGCAAGCGCCACACCCAGGCGAGGAGGAACGCCGGCAGAATGGGGAGGCAACACCCGCCACCCCGCGGCGTCAACCAGTGCGGTCAGGTGAGAGGTCAAAGCATGCATGCGCACTACCATACCTCGCGTAGACCATGGATACCTACGGCATGACTACAGGCAGTACACCTGCCGCTCGCTAAAACTCAGACTGTACTGATTCTAACTTCCTTCTTGCGTTGCCCTGCGTGTAGTTGCAGCTGGCGTGGTGCCTGTAAGCACGCAGCTGATGACGGAGGGACGCGGGCCGGGCGGATCCCAGCGCGCCGCCCACAGCCCCCTCAGCGGCACACCCCGCGCGCTGTCCCGAACCTCTGCCATTGGTGGCTGGGCGTCCGGTGACCTCGAGCGACCTGCGTCCGTCTCAGCAGCTGCTGTGGCGCCTGATGCCGTCGCGCCATCAGTGGGCGGCGCCGCTGCTGGGGTGCTTGGTTCCGAGGGCATGAGATCGCCTAGCGGCAACCAGCTGAGTATGCCTAGTCGAAGTCGCCTCGGACAGGGTGTCGCACATCAGTCGGACGCACAGCGCAGCTACACGCGCCGCCAAGCGTCCGGAACGTAAGCAGTTGAGGTAGTAACGGCGGCAGTTGATGTGGGACAAGCGCCGCTTTCTTTATGCCTGCTTCGTTCTGTTGGGCGCAGCAGAGCGTTACGAGCCATGCAGTTTGCCACGCCAGCTTCCGCTGGGGTTCCAGTGTCGCCACGGCAAGCGATTTCTTGTCGCCTGGGTTGTGAGCCTGCCTTTGGCGAGCCACGTTTACTGCCTGGTAGAGTGATGGACGTGCCAAGGTAGTTTGTCAACAGGTTTAGGGTGCGCACGTACCTTACATCGGGTTTGCTGACTTACGTGGTATTGTGTGGTAGAGGGTGAGCGGATGAATCCAGCGTCATGGCTCACAGCGGAACCCGGTTGCCAGGTTATTCAGTGCATGTGCGTGTGCGGTGAGCTGCGTTCGTTTCGCGTTTCATGTCCATGGGTCTACCCATTACGTTTAGATTAGTATTGGGAACGCTTGATCGACATTGTTCAGTCCAGGTAGCATTTGATGGCCCCTGCGTTGTCCTCACTTGTAACACCGCCATCGACAGGGGCGGTCCCTTCATTTGGCCGGGTGTGCTCGGGTATGGGACACGGCCATACGGTACGGAACGTCTGATTGTCCAGTTCTGTCATGTTGGCGCCCGAGCGAAAGCCCAACTGCCAAGCTGACATTTTACTATTTCGCAGTAGAGCACATGTGAAGGACCACATGCTGCAGAGGGCTGACGTGGTGTGTGTCCTCACCCGGGACCCATTTGAAGTCTCAGAAAGTGTTTACAGCTCAGCAGCTCAACCCTGCGTAAGCCTTTCCCGTCATGCTGTCGGTTGGTAACAGCCCGCATGCCGGTACAGCCAGCCGCATGCATCCCGCGCCCTGCTCCGAACCTGGGCCACGCCCCATGAAATCATGGCCCTCACAGCACCCTCACGCGGCACCCTGGCAAGTGGCAACTGTGGACTCAAATGAAACCTGGCCCTGCTACGGCCCAACCTGGTATTGCCACCGGCGCAGCACGCCAGGGCAGCAGGGCAGCAACAAGGACTGCTGCCTTGCAGAGCAAAGCCCTCGCAACGCGCGACGAGCTAATGGTCCGCTCTGTCACCCCCGTCTCCCGCCGCCGCGTGTGCGGGCGTATTCATATCCGTCAGCCTACTCACATGGGTTCAAGACACCCACCCGGGCGTGTCCAACACACTGCCGCCGCCGGCAAAAACTGTCTCATCTGCGTTTCCTGTCTTCCTTCTCGCCGTCGTTGCGGCCGCAGCCACCGTTTCAACAAACCCGAAAGGGCGCTAGCCGCCGCACGCACGCAAGGCGCCATCGCACATGCTCACAAATCACATTTATGGTACTCAAAGTACACGAGCGCGCTGGAACCAAGGTATCTTCACATCTCGCGCCCCCACCTCACTCAACCCCGAGCAGCAACGGGAAAGAATTGGGGTCGGCACCAGCCAGCAGGGCGGCAAAGGCGCCGCGCCCACACATACAGCCGGGCATTTTAGGTGTGTCCAGGCGTGGCACTGGCTAGGAGTGCTCTGAACCCCCCGCGTCAAACCCGATAGGTACACGCCGCGACCCTGCCTCAGAAGCAGCACACACTCCCGCTGCAGCCAGGCCGCTGCAGTCACAGGAAGTCCGCCCGTCCAACGCGGTACGGCAAACGCCTTTACTTGAGCATCAGCCTGCAAGGGACGCCAGGAACACAGAAAGCACACTCGTTAGCGGTCCAGCTAAGCGTTCTGCTTCGTACCCCAGCGGCCGACTCCTTTGTTCCTTCCTTCTGCCTCTGTAGACACCCCGCGCCCTCAGCATCACCAGTGTCCTCACTCCACACCGCACCACCCCAACGGCCCACCACCTGCAACCGCCCCTCCTCGCCCCTCCAACAGAACGCCTAGTCCCCTGCGCCGCCCACTCACTCGAGCGAGTCGTCGTAGTAGTTGGGGAAGAAGTCCTGCAGCGGGATCTGCACCAGCGGCCCGGCGCGCATGGCCCGCAGCGCCGCGGTGGTGGCGCGCGCGCCCGCCACCGTCGTCACGGTGGGGATGCTCAGCTGCGAGAGGGAGGAGGAGCGGAGCGGGACACAGAGAGGGGCGGCACAGGCGCGTCAGGACGGCAGGTATACATTAGTTTGGAAGCCGGACCCAGAGGCTCCCACAACAACAGAGCCCAACAGTGTCAAAGACCGCCACGCCAGCCAACCGGCGGAGACTGGCACGCAAACTATCCTCCATCCCCTCCCCTCCCCTCTTTTCACTTCCTCCCTGCTCCCCTCCCCTCGTTTACTCTGGTTCGGTTTAGTTTGAGCTGGTATCTACAACCCCTGCCCCATCCGCACCCTCCCCCCGCCCCCCCCCCCCGCCCCCACCTGCAGCGCGAGGCGGCGCAGCTCCTTGCCGTCGCGCAGGTCCGCCTCGTCGCCGCCGCTGGTCATCATCATCAGCGTCACCTCGCCGTTGCGCATGAGGTCGGCGGGGTTGGGACGGCCCTCCTGGATCTTGAACACCTGCTCGCACGGCACGCCCGCGTTGCGCAGCGCCAGCGCGGTGCCGGCTGCGAGTGGAAGGCCAAGGGGAGGAGGGGCGAGGCAAGGACAGAGGTCAGGGCAAGCGTGTCAGAAACACGGCCGGGCCGCCGTACAAGTTGTTGATGTGGCCACGTTCCCACTCGCTCGCAGCTAGCTGCGAGCAGCTAGCTGTCCGGCACCACAACCACCACCGACAACCACCACACTCACTTGTGGCCACCAGGCCGAAGCCCAGGTTGCCCAGGTTGCGCGCAATCTCGATGATGTCGGGCTTGTACTTGTCGGCCATGGACACAAACACCTTGCCGGTCTTGGGCAGCTTCTGGCCCGCGGCGATCTGCGCCTTGGCGAACGCCGCCGCAAAGTCCTTGTCAATGCCCATCACCTGTGTGTGGGCGGAAGTTTTAAGGTAAGGTAAGTGCGCGAACGAGCAACGGTGTAGGGGCCGCGGACTCGCGGTCAGGGAATATCCTTGCCCCAGTACTCGACACCAACCCAGCCGGCCAGCCAGCCAGTCCGTTGACCGCTTTTCGTAATCCCACTGGATTCCTCCGCTCCTGGCATTCCAACCCCACCCGCCGCCCCCCCACCCCACCCCGCCCACCTCTCCGGTGGAGCGCATCTCGGGGCCCAGCAGCGTGTCGGCGCCGGGGAACTTGTTGAAGGGCAGCACCACCTCCTTGACAGCCACGTGCGGCGGGATGGGCTCCTCCGTGAACCCAATCTCAGCCAGCGTCTTGCCTGCGACAGCGAGGGAGGCGGGGCGTGAGGTGAGGCGAGGAGGGGGAGGTTAATGTGCCCCAGCCTATCAAGATAGCTTTCAATAGTCGAAGAATCGTCGCTCGAAACGGAGATTGAGCACGGGGGGAGCAGCGCGGGGCGCTGGGAGCCGCAGAGGGTGCGGCTACAGGTAAGAGGCAGCGACTACACATGTGTGTCCGTATCCACGCCCTGCTGCCCATCCACTCCCCTACGCTCGCCCGTCCGCCGCACCCAGCGAGCGGGTCGCTCGCGCACCCACCGCTCATGAGCAGCGAGGCGTACTTGGCGATGGGGTGGCCCACGGCCTTGGCCACAAACGGCACCGTGCTGCGTGCGCGCGCGGGGAGGTTGGGGGGAGTTACACTCACAATTAGGTTAGTGATAGGAAGTGGGGTGGGGGTTGTAGATACCAGCCCAAACTAAACCAAACCCACTGCAATAGAGCGAGGAGGAGAGCGTGGCGTGGGGGGTGGGCGGCAAGATTAAGAATAGTGGTGGTGGGTTGGGCAGTCCGCACATGGGCGCGGTCACACACGGCATGCCAGCGGGTCCAGCCTGCTGCCCACGTGTTGAGCCGCCACGGACGCAGCATCGCACACGCACCACGCCCAGCTGCGCCCCCCCCCACACACCCCTCAACGCACGCACGCGCCCGCCTGCTCACCGCGAGGCGCGGGGGTTGGCCTCGATGATGTAGGGCACGTCGTCCTGCACCGCGAACTGGATGTTGATGAGGCCCACCACCTTGAGCTCCTTGGCCACTGCCACAGTCCACTCGCTGGGGAGGTGACGTGGCGGTGGTGGTGGTGGTGGTGGCGGTGCAGGGGAGGGGGAGGGGAGGAAGGGGGGGGGGACAGTGAGAAGGAAGCGTGGAGCCAGACCAGAGGGCTCCAGCGGAGTGGCAAGGTAGCAGAGACACAACCTGCCTCCTAGCCCAGACCCTCGGGCGCCCCTCGCTCGCTAACCACTCCTCCTCCCTCGCGCACCCCCCCCCCTCTCCAGGGCCCACCGCTCACCGGATGGTCTTGAGCACCTCGGCCTTGATGGACTGCGTGGGCAGGCTGCACGCCGAGTCGCCCGAGTGGATGCCGGCCTGCTCAATGTGCTCCATGATGCCGGCGATGGTCACGTTGCCCTGCGCGTGTGCGTGCAGGCGGGTCACGGGAGGGTTGTGTGGTTTGGGTGAGCCAGTAGGGTTGCCTTGAATGCTTTGTGGGGTTGGGGTAATGTGCTGGGGTTGGGTGGTGGTGGGTTGAGGCATGTCCATGCGTGTGTGACAGGACATACGGCGCCGTGTGAGCCTGGGCGCTGTTTGCACGGCCGCCTCCACAGTCAGACCAGAGCCAATCGATGACCTCGAACCACCCCGGCCACTCCGCCCCCCCAAACCCACAACCCCCTCAGCAGTCCGCTTCCAGGTTGCAGAAACACTCTCCCCCTGCCGAGTCTTGGATAATTCCGCGCGGCATTGCCTACGCCGTATCCATTTATGGACAACTCCCCCCCCCTGCTTCCACACACACCCGCCACCGCCGCGCCGTCTCCATCCTCCCCCTTCCGTCTCGAACATGCGGCTGTCCCTACCCATACACACACGCTCCCTCACCCCGCAACCCCCCATCTGCCCCCCGCCCCCCCGGCCCCACCTGCACGTCGCACAGGGCGTCGACGTCCAGCTCCACTGCGCGGTCCAGGTACTTGTCCACCAGCACCGGCCGCTCCGGGTCCACCTCCACAGCAAACGTCACGTAGCTGAGGAGCCGCACGAGGAGGGGGGGAAGAGGCGGGGAGAGGAGGAGGGGACGTGTCAGGAGTCGGAAGGATTTGCCTGCGCCTGCGCCTGCCCCCGCGCGCGGGCTGTGCGCCCATCTTTCACATCCTTGCCCCCACGGCCGCCCACCACACGCCAGTGTCATCCAACAGCCACCGTCGCCTCGCCCGCGCACAGCAACCCCTAAACCCGCCCGCTTCTGTTGTGACTCTCTCTCGCTGTTTCTGGGGGTCCCTTAGGTTGGGTCCGACCAAAATGCAGCAGCTCCCGCCGCTACCTCCCGCCACCTCCCTCCCTCCCGCCGCTCCCTCCCTCCCGCAGCTCTCCCTCCCCCCGCCGCTCCCTCTCGCCCCCTCCGCTCCTCACCGCTTGAGGTCGTCATTGTTGTACAGGATCTCCATGGCGCGGCCTCCCAGCACGTAGCTGGGGCGGATCATGACCGGGTAGCCCAGGCTGTTGGCCTTGTCAAACGCCTCCTGCAGAGGGGGGGGGTGGGGTTGGAGTGGTGGTGGTGGTTGTGGTGGTGGTTGTGGTGGTGGTGCGAGGATTGTGGTGGTAGTGGTGGCGGTGGTGGTGGTGGTGCATTGTGGGAGGTTGGATTGGGTGGGTGGGTGTGGCCGGGTCGGGCCACAGGGCAGCTCGGGTCGTGGCAGCCGTCCACTCCGTACACAACCCACCTCCCAGCCCAGCCCAGCCCAGCCTTCAGACCCACCCCTTTCCCGGCTCCACTTGCTGCGCGGGCGCAGTGGCTGTGTGAACCCCGCGCCTCTCTCCTCCCCGTCCATCCACCCTAACGCCTCCACCTTTGTCCTCTCCCTTCGCCCGCCTCCCTGCCCCCTCTGCCTGCCTCCTAAAGCCCCTGCCTCCTAAGCCCCTGCCTCCTTAACCCCCTGCCTCCTAAGCCCCCCCCCCCACCCCCCACCGCCTCCCGCACCTTCTCGCTGCGCGCGCTGCCTCCGGCCGGCTGGCGGATGTTGAGCTTGGTGAGCACCTCCATCCAGCGGTCGCGGTCCTCGGCAATGTCAATGGAGTCGGGCGACGTGCCCCAGATGCGCACGTTGCCGTTGCCTGCGTGGGTGAGGTGTGTGGCATGTGACGTGATGGGCGTGACGACGGTATGGTTTGCAGCGCTGCCCTCCCGTCCCCTGCCCTCCCGTGCCCTCCCCTGCCCTCCCTCCCCTCTCCTTCCCCGCTCCCTCCCCTCTCCTTCCCGCTCCCCTCCCGATCTCCTCCTCCTGCTCCGCACGCACCCGAGGCGGCGGGGATGGGGTTGGCCTTGAGTGCCTTGTCCAGGTCCATGGCGATCTTGAGCGGCGTCTGGCCGCCGAACTGCACAATCACGCCCTCGGGCCGCTCCGCCTCGATCACGTTCAGCACGTCCTCAACTGCGTGGGTGGGTGAGGCGGAGGTGTGTGTGTGTGTGGGGGGGGGGGGAGATTAGGCATTGGGTGGGGTGTTGGGGAGGAGGTTAGGGGCAAGCAAGTGTGTCCTGTTGGGGTGTGTGTAGGGGTGGTGGGTTGGAGAAGGGGGGTTGGTCGTACGGCGGCGCGCCGGTGTGTCCAACATCGCCGCCATGTGCTGGCGTGACCCCGCTCTAAACCACGCGGTTCGCGCGCCTCCCCCCAAAACCCCCGCCCCCAACCCCCGCTCCCTCCTCCCAAAGGCGCGGGCGCGCTCGTACCCGTGATGGGCTCGAAGTAGAGGCGGGTGGAGGTGTCGTAGTCGGTGGACACGGTCTCGGGGTTGCAGTTCATCATGATCGTCTCGTAGCCCTGTCGCGACGTGCCGCAGTGCCGAGGGATCATATCGGTTCATATAATGACGCATTCAAATGGCTTTAGGAGCGAGTGTGCAGGGGAGTTTGGGCCACTCGTGCAGCGAGTACTCCCTGTCGCCCAAGATCCAGTCAAAACCCTTCCCCGCCCTGGCTCGCGGTGTTGGTGCACACAATCCCCCTCGGTCTTCCGCGCTGGGCTCGCTTTAGTTTGGGCTGGTACCTACAACAGCCTCCCCCCTCACCCCCTCATCCCCGTCACCCCCTGACCAGCCCGCCGCCACACACGCGCGCGCACCTGCTTGCGCAGGCTGAAGGAGGCGTGGCAGCAGCAGTAGTCGAACTCAATGCCCTGGCCGATGCGGTTGGGGCCGCCGCCCAGGATGAGCACCTTGCGCTCGTTGGTGGCGGCCACCTCGGTGTTGCCGTCGTAGGTGCTGTGGTGGGGGTGGTGGGGTGGTGGGGGTGTGGTTGGAGGAGGAGGAGCGGGACGAGGGGTTATATTCATGTTTAGCTAAGAAATTGGTAGACGATGGCAATCTGGGAATTGCGTGAAAGGGAGAGTAAAGGCTGGTTCGTGGCGCGTGCGTCATGCACCCGCCCGTCAACCCCATGGGCCCTGCTCCCCCCCCCACACACAGCCCGCCCGCCCACCCACCCGCCCTTTCTCTCCGCTCTCACAGTCAGCCCCGCTCCACTCCCTCCCTCCCTAACCCTTCCCTCCCTGACCCTCCCTTTCCTGACCCTCCCTTTCCTGACCCTCCCTTTCCTGACCCTCCCTTTCCTGACCCTCCCTTCCCTGACCCTCCCTTTCCTGACCCTCCCTTTCCTGACCCTCCCTTTCCTGACCCTCCCCGCCCGCGCCCACCTGTACATGTAGGGCGTGTTGGCGTCGAACTCGGCGGCGCACGTGTCCACGCGCTTGTAGCTGGGCTCAATGCCCAGAGCCTTGCGCCGCGCGCGCACCTCCATCAGGTCCGAGCCTGCGGGGGCGGGCGTGTACGCGTATTTGTGTGTATTAGTCTGTGAACATGTGGCGCATCGTTACGGTGTATGTGTATGTGTATGTGTGGCATGGAGGAATACGGTGAGAACCTTCCGCTGCTCCGAGCGTGGCGCAGTCCGGCCCACGGCTACCCACCTTCAATCATGCGCGCCCCCCCCCCCCCGTTCCCACCCCCATCAGACGCGCTTCCACTTGGCAACCCCTCAGCAAGGGGCTTGCCACGTCATTGCCCCGGCCGCCCTGCCCGCTCCCCAGCCGCCCTAACCCACATCCTCTCCCCACCCCTCCACGCCACCCCGCCACCCCCCTTCCTTTCCCGCTGACGCCCTCCCTGCTCTTCACGCTTTCTGCCCGTCTCCCCCCTTCCGCTCAAGCCCTCCCATCCCCCCTTCCTCTCCCTCTTTTCCCCTCCCCCACCCTCGCCCTCTCCCCTGGTGCCCCCCTCTCCCCGTTCCTCTATCTTTGACTAGCGCACCCTCACCCACGACCCCCACCTGTGTAGCGGGCGATCTGGCTGTCGGAGAAGCCCTTCTGCTTCACCCAGCTCATGTCCTCGGCGCTGATGTCGCCCAGCTTGTGCTCCTTGAGCCACAGGCTGCACAGCGCGAGCGGGAGTGGAAGGAGAGAGGGGGGGAGGCGGCGGTGGGAGTGAGGTACGGGAGGGGGACGTAGTAGTTCAGACCCCGCCGCCGCTGGGTCGCACTGGGCTTCCCACCGGCGCGTCGACGCCCCCGCCCCGGCTGGCCCCCGCCCCGGCGTATTGCTGCCGCTTGGTTGCTGCCCTCAGCGCCCTTGTGCCTCCCCACTATGCATAGCGAGCCCCCACCAGTAGACCCCCTCTCCCCCGCCCCTTTGAGCAACACCCTCACCCCCACCTGACGTCGAACAGCTCGCGCAGCTGTGCCAGCCACCAGGGGTCGATCTTGGTCAGCTCAAACAACTCGTCGTTGGTCAGGCCCTCCTCCATGGCCTGTGATGAGTTGGAGAGGTGGTGGGTCAGGGGGTAGATCAGGAGGAACTGGCTCACGCAAAAGGGGAGGTGAGCGAGCGGCGAGACCCGCCCAGTACCCTACACCACACACATACCCACACGAGCCCGCAACCCCTGCTCAAACCCCCCCCCACGCCGCCTCCTTACCTGGTAGAGGATGAAGATGCGGTCGGGGTTGGGCACGCGCAGCTTGTACAGCAGCTGGTCCTTGGGCAGGCGCTTGTAGCCCTTGGGCAGGCCCCAGCCGTCCAGGCCGGTCTCCATGCCGCGCAGGGCCTTCTGGACCGACTCCTGCGGGGCGCGTAGGAGGCGGGGAGGAGCGGTGAGGGGAGGGGAGGGGAGGTGAGAGGGGAGGAGGGGTGAGGGGAGGCGGGGAGGCGGGGAGGAGCGGTGAGGGATGGCGGCGGTGAGGGGAGGAGGGGTGAGGGTGGTGAGGGGAGGAGGGGGTGCTGGGCAGCGCGAATGTGGAGGTGGTCTCCACGCACACGCACCTGCAATCACAACAAGCACATGCGCTCCCCCCGGTCGTCCACGGAGCCCCCCCCCCTCCCACACACACGAACACCCGCCCACACAGCCCCCCCCCCCCCGCGCCTCCGCCCCTACCCACCTGCCAGGTGCGGCCCATGGCCATGACCTCGCCCACACTCTTCATCATGGTGGTCAGCTCGGCCTTGGAGCCTGTGGCGAGGGGGGAGCACGAGGGGAGAGGGAGGCAGAAGATTAAGAAGGCGGGAGGAAAGAGTTCAGGCCCATACGCCCGGGCCGGGAGCCCAGACACGGTCTACCCCACCTGCTTTCCTCTGCCGTGGCCCACACTCATTCCCTCGCCCACACCAACACCTGGCAACGCACCGCCAAGCGGGACCAGTCCCGCACCCAAGCCCCACACCCGCCCTCCCCCCGCACCCCCACCCCCAAACCCAGCCCCCCCCACCACCACCACGTCCCCCACGTCCCCCACTCACCCGGGAACTTCTCAAAGGCGAAGCGCGGCACCTTGGTGACCACGTAGTCGATGGAGGGCTCGAAGGAGGCGGGCGTCTTCTGCGTGATGTCGTTGGCGATCTGGTCCAGCGTGTAGCCCACAGCCAGCTTGGCGGCCATCTTGGCGATGGGGAAGCCGGTGGCCTGAAAGGAAGGAGGGGAGAGGAGGAGGGGTTACATTCATGGTTACATGCAAGTGAAGTTGTGTTGTTGTTCAAGGCCGCGCCAACGAACAAGAGCCCTGTGGCTAGTGGCTACAAACCGCGGCGGGGGCGGACGAGCGAGGACACAACGTGCCAAACGCGGCACGGCTGCGGCTGTCGCCCTCACCTTGGAGGCCAGGGCGGAAGAGCGCGACACGCGGGGGTTCATCTCGATGATCACCATCTCGCCATCCTGGGGGGCGGAAAGCAGGTGGCAGGTGGGTGTGCGGTGGGAGGCGGTGGGTTGAGAGGGGATGACGAGCCACATGGGCCTTCCACAGCTCCTGCACCTCCACGGCTGGTCGCTCCCACCCACTCAGCTAGACCCCCATGCCATGTTGTGTAAACCCCTGTGTGCCCATTCCTCCGTACGTGCACGTGCCCTCCCCGTTTGCCTCTTTGCCCCAACTGCCATCGCAACCCTCTGCTCTCCCCCTCCTGGTTCGCACAGCCCAGCTATCCTTTGCACCCGTCCCACTTCCCTGTCCGCCCCCAGCATCCACAAGCTGACCCTCCCCCTCAAGCCTCGCCACAGCCTCGCCCTGGCCTCCTCCTCCCCGCCCGCACATCCTGTCCTCCGTTGTTTCTCCGGTTTCCCACTAGAGTTTGCAAGGACACCCCCACCCAGCCCCAGCCTCCCAGCCCAGCCCCAGCCCAGCCCCAGCCCAACCCCTGCCTCCCCCAAACCCCTGCCCCCCCCCAAACCCCTGCCCCATCCACCCCCCACCCACACACACACACCACCCCACCACCAACCCACGCGCTCCGCCCACCTCGGGGTTGACCGCCATCTGCACGTTGGAGCCGCCGCACTCCACGCCCATCTCGCGGATGATGGCGATGGAGGCGTCGCGCAGGCGCTGCAGCTCCTTGTCCGTCAGCGTCTGGCTGGGCGCCACCGTGATCGAGTCACCTGGGGGGGGAGGAGGAGAGGGAGGCGGGGAGACGGGGAGAGGGGGAGGGGCAGTTGTTAGGTGGGGAGACTTGGAGGCAGGGAGCAGTGCAGGGGGTACTGAGCAGGGACCATGGGTTGGTGAACCAGGCGTGGGCGTGTACCCAGGCAGCGGCGGGCTGCAGCCCAGTACAGCCCGCGCCAGCCTACCACAGCCTGCGCCAGGCAACACCACACACGGCCTCACGGCGTGCCGAGCGGCGCGCTCCCTCTCACCGGTGTGCACGCCCATGGGGTCGACGTTCTCAATGGAGCACACGATCATGACGTTGTCGTTCAGGTCGCGCATCACCTGCAGGCGGCGGAGGTGGCAGGTGTACACACAGGTGCCGGGGCCAGGTGCGGAGTGAGAGGGGGGTTGCATTCATGATTATCTAAGAAGTGAAGGCGTAGCCAGGTACACTAGCATAGTGGACGGGGGGGGGGGCGGGGGCGAGAGAGAGGTGGAGCCAGGCGGCGGCGGCCGCGGCGGGAGGTTAGCGGCTGGCGCAGTGGCGAGGTGTTGGCAGGTGGCGGCGAGGTGTTGGCAGGTGGCGGTGGCGGCGGTGATGTGCGTGTTTTGGGCGTGCGCGCGCCCTGCTGGGGCGCTGCCTCTGGCCCATTGAGCTGCACCCATGATTACCGTGCGAGCCCCGTCACTCCTCATGACCTTGCCGCATGTTGTGCTGCATTTATGTGGCATGTCCCAGCCTTCCCTTGGCCCCGTATAGTCCCCAGGTGTTTTGTGTGTACGTGTGCCGGTTGCTGCTGCGCCTATGCTCATTCACGCCGCTGCTGCGGCGGTCCGGCCCGTGCTCTTCCAGCTGCGTTCGACTTGTCTTGCCACCCTCTTAGCCCATCCCGTGGCCCAGGCCCAGGTCTGCCTGCCACAGTCTGATGTCGCACGCGTGCGTGCTACCCATCCTCCTCCCGTAGCAACCCACACACTCCGCACAGCCAATGCCGCGCCAAGCGACGGCAGCCCACAAGCTGCCCAACACAACAGCACATCATGCACGCAACGCACCACAACTTTCATCGGATCACACCGCCATGTCCCCACTCCCATGCCTCCTCCTCCTCCTCCGCGCGCCGCTCACCTCCAGCTCGAACTCCTTCCAGCCCAGCAGCGACTGCTCCACCAGCACCTGGCTGGTCATGGAGGCCTGGGGCGAGGGGCGGGGCGAAGAGAGGGAGGCAGGGAGGAAGGGAGGGAGGGATGGAGGCAGGGAGGGAGGCAGGGAGGCAGGGAGGCAGGGGGTTGATGGCAGTAGTGCACACACCAGGCGCTGCTGTGCTGCTTGCCCGCAAGTACGTTAACGCCGGACAGGCCCGCGTTCCCAGCTCCCAGCCTGCAGTGAGGGCGCACGCCCTCACTCACACACGCCCTCTCTCTCCCCCGACACACACACACAGCCGTACCTGCAGGCCGCCGCTGACGATCTCCTTGAGCTCGTCAATGTTGTAGGCGATGCCGCCGCCGGTGCCGCCCAGCGTGAAGGCGGGGCGGATGATGATGGGGTACTTGCCGATCTCGGCCGCAATCACCAGGGCCTCCTCCAGCGTGTTGGCGGTGGCTGCGACGCAACACAGAGGGGGCGGGCCCAACAGCGGACAGCGGGGCGGCGGGCGCATGCGTTCTCGTCAGCCTCATCAGTTGCCATGTGGTGGGTGCGCATGGACAGCAGCCCGTGCCGAGGCAGGCATCCTGGCAGCTCTGTTCCCTCTTTGCCCACCGGCCCTGCGCCTTTCCTCCCGCAGCTGCTGTGCCCCTGCCTCGCGCCCCGTCCTGCTACGCTCATCCTGCTTTGCCCATCCCACACATCATCTCATCTCTCTCATCTCTTACCGCTCTTGGCGCACTTGAGGCCGATGCGCGTCATGGACTGCTTGAACAGCTCGCGGTCCTCGGCGCGGTCGATGGAGGGCAGCTTGGCGCCAATGAGCTCAATGCCGTACTTGGCCAGGATGCCGCGCTGCAGGCGCAGGTGGGTGACGAGGGGTGGGAGGGAGGCAGGGCGTGTGGGGATGGGGTGGGGTCAGCACGGAGCGGAGGGCGGAGGGCGGGTGGGCGGCGAACACGGCTACGTGGAGAGGCCGTTGCGGTGACTCCGACTGAGACTGGACTGGGACCGCCGGGGCGCACTGCAGCCGCCTGCTGCTGCCGTGCTCGCCGTATCCCATCCGCAGCTGCTGGGCTGCAGCCGCTGGGCTGCTGTTCCACACAACACCCCACGGGGCCATACGGCTGCGTGATGCCGCCGCTTTGGTGTGTGCAGTCGCCGCCGCCGCTTCGTCTGCCGAGCAATGAGCTACACGCGCCCTTCATGCAACACACGCATCAATGCACGATGCACAGCGGCGCGATGTTCGACCTGCGGCTCCGCCTCACCTCAGCCAGGGTCTTGGCCAGGTTCAGGCCGGTCTGGCCACCCATGGTGGGCAGGATGGCATCGGGGCGCTCCTGCATGACGTTCAGCGGTGGGCGGCTTTCAGTGACATCAGGTCGACAGACAGGGGCTGGTTGGGTAGGGCCAATTCGCGCGGGCATGCGCCGTCAGCTGCGCCGTCAGCTGCGCCGTCAGCTGCAACCTCGCTGGCCCGTTCGCAAGCATGCTGCATGCTGCATGGTCCCCTGGCAGCTACACGAACGCACATCCCCTGGGCAACGCAGCTTTGGCACGCCAATCCTGCCGGCAACTACACTGCTTCTGAGCCCGGCAAAGCCGCCCCCCGCACGCCGCGGCGCACCTTGGCCAGAATCTGCTCCGCCAGCTCCGGGGTCATGGGCCCAACGTAGGTGCGGTCCGCCATGCCGGGGTCCGTCATGATCGTGGCCTGTTGAAAGTAGCGCATGCAGCTCGGATTAGGGGCGGCGCAGCGGGGTGAAGGGGCCGCAGAAGGCAGGGGAGGCGTACAGACATGCCGCCAGCAAAATTGAGGGTTTCGACCACGTGCTCGCGGCAGCACCCTCGGTGGTCGCGATGGACTAAAATATACTCACAGGGTTGGAGTTGAGCAGAATCACGCGGTAGCCCTCCTTCCTGCGAGGCAAACGAACAAACCCCAGTGATCAAACATTGTCCGCAAGCCCTTACTGGCGCCGGCGCACTTACTTCAGCGACTTGCAAGCCTGGGTGCCCGAGTAGTCAAACTCGCAAGCCTGCGACGCAAAAGTCCTCGTCAATTGGGAGTCCGCAACGTGCCGACGGCCGCATCACCCGGTACCTGGCCAATGACAATCGGACCGGCGCCAATAATCATGATGGTGTTGATGTCGCGGCGCTTCTTAATCTCTGACATGGCCGCCTGCCATGGCAGGGCAGCCGCGTTGCCAGAAGCCTGAACGCGAATAGTCTGAGCACGTGACTGCTTGCTCTTCTTGGCGATTGCCGACGTCGCCGGCTTCAGCCCCAGCTCCGCAGCGGTGCCGACGAAGATTGGGCGCTTGAAGAGCATGCTCCGCTGTGCCATGGGCGCGGCCGCGCGGCCGACGCCGACGCCGGCAGAGCCGGCACAAAGAGACGACTGCATTCTACTTCCTCGTTGTGCCTACTGGTCAAGTAACCCTTAATAACGCGACCTATACACGTCGGTCGCAAAGTAACAATACTAAATTGACTGCCCAGGCGCAGGCGCAAACCCTAACATGCATGCTGGCTGGCTGCGGCCCATGCACGCACGTTGCACGCCGGAGCACCAATTCACCTTCACCGCGGTAATCAATTCAGTACACTTGCTGCATGCGCGAACTCCTTCTAGGCCAAATGCGCGGGTTGTGACCTCTACTTGCACTTTGTCGCACGCTCGCGTTTTTCTGCTGCAACCATTTGCTGACTTAAATCGCAGTAATTATAGGATCATATTTGTAGTGAGGAGGCCTAAAAATGGGCAAAGGATTTCGACTTAGCTCGCTAAGCGCTTATGTTAAGCCGGAGGCGCACCTAGTGAACCAGACAATTCACGGGGCTCTGGGTAAGGCAGTGGGAACCAAGAAAGGAAGAAAGAAGCAAACCGATGGATCGACACGTCGCGACTCCTTCCTCGACTCTTTGTCGCAGTGACGCTATGTGGAGTATTGCTCGCAACGTTACTTACGCTCCACGAGATAAAATCGTTCTATCAAATGCACCGGGTCACAGTGGTAAGGAAGCGATCGTCTGCGCGCTGCAAAAGGCCGGGCGTAGGAGCAAGAGCTGGCTTTGTAAACCGTAGACGCACACCAGTTCGTTTAGCGTAGTGGCGGTAACGCTACAGCGTGACTTGACCGGTTGCCTGGCTGGGTTTACAGTTGTCCGTGGACCTGGCACGGCGACACGCGCTCACCATCAATCTGGACATCACGTTCCCATCAGTGCCTTGCGCGGGTAGGTTTTGAGTGTGCGGCCAGGAGCGGTTGGGGGCCTGGGGGACGGGCTATGCAGGCTTGGCCGTGTGGTATTGGCAGGGGGGAATGCAGTGTGGGAATGGGGTGGTGGGGATGTTGCGCTGGCACACTGCGGCCAGTGACCGCCTCCGCGATGACCGACGGGAGGCGCGGCTGGACAAGGGGCATTGGCGTCACTGGCATTGCTCAGAGCCTACAGCGCAACGAAGCTGTGGGCCTGGTGACAGCTTTGCCAGGCGCCCGTCAGGGTCGTATGTGACCATCCTCGTGTGTAGACCGAAGCTGCAGTCGGGGTCAGCAGGGAAAGTGAAGCTCGCGCTCAAGCACAGCAGCCCTGCAACCGGCCTGCCCAGCGCGCTCACGAGGAGTTGGACGGCACCTGTTTTTGTCTGACGCTGGCACGGTATTTGCACTTGCACGCCCGCATCCCGGGCGCCGCAACATGAGCGCGCCGCAAGTCGTCAAAACAACGCACGTCTTCACGCACCTCTGTACACATTGTTGGACATCTGTACACACACCACGCCATGCACACGCGCTGTACACACACTTACACACTCGCTCAGACTCTGCGCTTATTCTTCCTTTTGCTCTTTACCACACTGTGTACACAAACGCCACGCCGCGCACGCACGCGCAGTGCTGTCCATCGACGTGCTGGACATCTCGGGCACGGCGGAGAACGACGCCTCTTTCGCGCACCACATGCGCGTGCACAAGATGCGCCTGGACAAGGCCGGCAACCAGATCGGCAAGGCGGAGTACCACACGCCGCAGGTGCGGGTGTGAGGGTGTGCCTGTGTGAGGGGGCTTGGATGGGCGGATGGGCGGGCAAGAAGGAGAGTGGGTGTGGGTGTAGGTGTGGGAAGGAGCTTGGGCACTGGGCGTGGGTGTCGCGTCGCCGCAGTGGGGCAGGTGGCGTGTATGTGCAACTGCTGTGTGGGCGGGACTGCCCGCTGCCACGGCTGCCCCTTGCGGCACACCACTGAACCAACCAGGCCCCCCATTGCCCTACCCTACCCCACCCCCGTCGCCGCCTTGTCTCTCCCCACCTCTCGTACACCTCCCTCCCCACCCTCCCCATTGCCTCGCTTCCACCCCCCAGAGCCAGCAGATCATGGACACGGGCGGTGAGCAGCTGGTGTCGGTCAACATCCAGGAGGCCATGCAGGTGGGGGGGAGGGCGAGAGGGCGGCGGCAGGGTGGGTAAGGTGGGCGGGTGGCCACCTAAGGAAGAGGGGGGTGGTGCCGGGGGGGGATGCGTGAGGGAATGGGCGGGAAGGAGTGGGGAGGAGTGATGGGGCTGTCGGCTTTTGCGCGCTTGCCTCCGGGAGGGCGGTCGCGCGGACGGCCCGTGTGGGACTGTCGGGGCAAGGGCGACTGGCGACTCGGGGTTCAATCCGTGCCGCTTGGACCTCTGAATCGCTATGGTCTGAGTTAACCTGGGGTTGGAATATGCTGCCCCCACTCACTATCCTGCCTAGAGTGCCTGCCCTCACCCTGACCCTGCACCTAAGCCTGCCCCTGCCTACCCTGCTCCCCCCACCCACCCACCCCACAACCCCCGCCCGCCCCCGCCCCCCCTCAGCACCTGGTGGACATGGAGGACGAGGCGGACCACCACGAGGGCTGCCACGTGTACGGCACCATGGAGGTGAGGGGGGAGGGAGGACTGGAAGAGAGCGGAGGGAGGGGAGGAAGGGTGGGGAGGGAGGGGAGACGGAGGAGGGAGACGGAGGAGGGCGAGGGAGGACGGGCAGAGGGGGGAGGAGGGGGAGGAAGGGAAGGCGGAGGAAGGGAACGGCGCTGGGGAAGGGGTTCTTTTTGCCACCAGGATTAGTGGTGGGGGCAGTCAGGGCGGCAGCGGTATAGCGCCAGCTGCGGCACATACGTACGGTAGACAGGGCACACAGCCGGTGGCAAACTTGGCTGTGTGCCCGGCGGCTGCATCTGCGACCCAAACCCGCCCCCTCCTCTCCTTACCCTGCCCCCGCCCATTCCTGCCTTATCCTCCCCGCTGCGCCTCATCCTCCCCGCTGCGCCTCCCTCTTCACCTCTCTCCTACCCCTTCCCCCTCCCCCAAGTCCTTAGCTTTTCATGAATGTACGGTATTCTTCCGCCTGATCGCCTCACAGGTTAAGCGGGTGGCGGGCCGGCTGCACCTGTCCGTGCACCAGAACATGGTGTTCCAGATGCTGCCGCAGCTGCTGGGCACGCACCACATACCCAAGGTGCGGCTGGCGCAGGGCGCGGGGCCACGGGGCGGGCAAAGAGGGTGGGCGGAGAGCGTGGGCGGAGAGGCGGTGGACGGGAGGTGGGGTTGCGGCTTAGGGGGTGGGCTGCGACTGAAGACCCGGGACTTGGAAGAACAGGGAGGGTTGGCTGGTGCGAGGGCGTGCTGCGGGTTGCACGGGCGGTCGGATGGAGGGCATCTGCTTGCTGCCTCTCTCTCTTCCTCTCTGCCCTTGAATCATTCCCCGGGCTACAAGTTTATCTGTTGACTTATCATGAACGGCCGCCCCCCTCCCCCCAGATTCTCAACATGAGCCACGTGATTAAGCACCTGGGCTTTGGCCCGCACTACCCCGGCCAGCTCAACCCGCTGGACGGGTACGTGCGCATGGTTGGCCGCGAGCCGTTCAGGTGAGGAGGCGGAGGGGAGGGGAGGGGAGGGGAGGGGAGGGGAGGGGAGGGGAGGGGAGGGGAGGGGCGGGGATCACTCAGTACAGCACGTACCGGGGAGGGACGGAAGGGGTGGCGTACTGCATTGCAGCGCCAAGGAACAATAGGAGCGATGCAGCAAGGGGTGTGGCGGAGTGGTGGGTCCCAGGGTACAACAGGGCATGTTGTGTGTCGCGCGCTTCCGCTCCCCTCGCCACTCTTGCTGCCGTACCTGGCTGCTACTGCTGCTGCCGCTGCAGCTACAAGTACTTCCTCAAGGTGGTGCCCACGGAGTACTACAACCGGCTGGGTGAGTGGGTGCGTTGCAGGGGTTGGGTTGGGTGGTGGGTGTGCACACGAGGCGAAAAGCAAACAGGCGCGCTAGAGATCGGGCGTCGTGAAGACGAGGCCCTCACGAGAAGCCCCCCTCTACGTTTTACTCCGTGCTGCAAACCCCTCCCATGCAACCTCCGCAGCTGCCCCTTAGTCCCATCCCTCCACCCCACCCCTCCACCCCAACCCTACAGGCCGCGCCACCGAGACGCACCAGTACTCGGTGACTGAGTACGCGCAGCCGCTGCAGCGCGGCTACGCGCCGGCGGTGGACGTGCACTACGACCTGTCGCCCATCGTCATGACCATTAACGAGCGGCCGCCCTCGCTGCTGCACTTCGTGGTGCGCCTGTGCGCCGTGGTGGGGGGCGTGTTCGCCATCACGCGTGAGTATGAGCGTCGGTGGGGGTTCGGGGGCGTGGGGCTTTGCACTTGGGGCTGAGGACCACTGGTGGCGAGAGGTGGACTTATGGATGTGCCTGGGCGGGGCCGGGCGGGGCGGGGCGGGGCTGGGCGGGGCGGGCCGTGGCGACAGCCTGTGCTGGGCTGGGGTGTGTGGGCTGGGGTGGGGTGGGTGGGCTGGGGTCTGCTGTGCCCCGGTCGTCACTCCGCACAGCCGTGGCCTCCCCCGCCTTCCCCGCACGCAGGCCTGACGGACCGCTGGGTGGACTGGCTGGTGCGGCTGGTGAACAAGGCCGCCGCGCGGGGGCCGTGAGCAGGGGCCGCTGCAGGACTGCAAGAGCAGGAGCAGGCGCGGCTTTACAAGGAGGAGGGGAGGAGCCACAGTACCCGGGGAAGGAGCAGCAGCAGCGCCATGGACTTGTGACAGATTAGGCGGGATGAGGTGGGGATGAGGTGGAGGTGACGTGGATTTGTATGGCGGCAGGACTGATACGGGAGGACTGGTTCATTCATTCGAGGTGGCTGCTGGTGGCAGGTGATGACCTGCAAGCTGGAGGAGGTTTGATGACGGGTAGGTGTGCTATGAAGGCGAGGGCAGTTCCTGGGAGAACTGATAGTCTGATAACAAACGAATGTGGCTGTGTTCGAGAAGTGTGTGGAAAGCAGGTGGGCACGTGTGGGCGACGTGGCGTGGGCTCAGCCCACTTTATCAACTTTGTCAACTGATCCATCGATTCAGCGGAGTGCGCCCTTGAGGGGCGACTCAACTATATGCACTGGAACACGGCCCAAAGGGATTCTAGTGGATTTTACCAGCGCGCTCTTAGCCGAGCTCCGCTGATTCGCAGGGCAACGTTGACAACACGAACTATACTGGATAACGAAGTGGTGCGGCGTAAAGCTGAAGCCGACTTTTGCGACCAAATGGGGGACTCGCTCTCGCGAGGGGTAGACACGCGGCGCGTTCCACAGGGGGGCTGGGTGAGTGGGTGCGTCGCTGGGGTGTGGCTGGGTAGCGGACGAGCGCTACAGAGGCGCTAGGGATGCCCTCAAGGGCTCAAGAGAAGCCCCGTGAGAAACCCCCTCTACATGGCAACCCCCCCCCCCCCACACACACACACACACGGGGTGCCACTCGGGGTCAGGTCGTTCGTCGATCGCCCGAGGGGGGGTTCCAGGCTTTTTGCGGGTAAGTATGACTACCGGGGTCGACGCGGGTACAAGACGCTCGGTATCGGTAGGTATTCGTAAGTAACTCCGTCGCGCCGTCTGGGCGGGCTTCGTTTTGTTGTTTTCTTTTCAACACACACACACAACCCGAATCCACCCACCGTTTGACCCCACTCCTCCGAGTTCTAGGCGGAAGTGGCGCGGGCTGAGCAGTGGTGGTACGCCGTTTCCCGTGAAGTTGCCGCACAGAAGGCGGCCATGGGCGTCAGCCCTCGTCAGCATGCCGCCGCCGTACTAGCTGAGGTTGCTGTAAGTTGCACGACGTGCGACGTGCGCCTTGTCATGTATCTGGGGTCCTAAGGCGGCCCAGAGTGCGAGCTCTCGTGCAACCTGCGGATGTCATGCACCCGACTTATATGACCCCGCCCACGTGCCGTCTCAGACAACATCTGGGGTCCCAAGGCGGTCCAGAGCGTGCACTCCCTTGCCACCGGAAGGGGGGAAGGAAGGTGGCCGCCAACTTACGTATCCGTGATGCGAGCTCGGGCGCCAGACTTGAACGGGCCCCGAGGGCGGATCACTCTTCAGAGGCCAGCGCCAGCGAATTGTTGATCAGTTGATGATAGCGGTATGTTACAGCAGCCTGCCGCTTCTATACGCCTCGACTGCTACCCATTACCAGCAACGCAGACTCGCCAAGACATGCGAGTATCCTTGTCCCTTCCACGCGAACTAGGCTTACTGCGCCATGCTATTGTTCAGAGGCACACGCAACGAGACTTTCATTATCAAGAGTCGTCTCAGCGGGGGCGCCAGCCCGAACGCCCCAATTTTGTTCAACAATGCAGTGGGCCCCGTTCCAGCGGGTTGTGAGTCAACGCCGCTTGGCTTCGCTATCCTTGCCAACGATGAAGCACTTCTGGACATGCTGCTGAACAAGTACGCAGCGGACCCGAGCTTGCCTGTGCAACTTCCACATTCCCTTGCCTTTACCCCACTGCACCTCGCCGCCGCCCTGGGCCGCGCGACCATGGTCGCCAAGCTGCTTGCCAAAGGCGCAAATCCGAACACGCCCATCGCCGCGAAGACGACGGGACCAACAAGCCCGCGCCAGCCTGCACCCACCGGCAACACTCCACCCTTGCCGCCTCCGCGCGTGGTGCCCGCCAACCTCCAAAGGACAATGGTGGGAGACACAGCGCTCCACATCGCCATCGACGCCGCCGGCAGCGCCGCGGTGGTCAAGGCGCTGCTCGCCAGCCCCACAACGAATGCGGACGCGCCCAACGGCCGCGGCCGCACACCAGCTTACAAGGCGGTGAAGCGGGCAAACAGGGCATGCTGGGAGGCGCTGCTTGGCGCCAAGGCCGCTGGCCGCGTGGACCTGAACCGCGGGAGAGTCATCTTCGCGGCTATACAGGTGAGGTTGTTCACCTGCAAGCTGTCATGATATGATGATATGATGCGATGAAACCGACCCTGAAGCTGCGTACGGTATGTGCCCTGCGCTACTGTGACCTTGCTTCCACCACACCGCCGTACACACACACACACACACACACACACACACACACACACACACACACACACACACACACACACACACACACACACACACACACGCAAACTCATTATTGCGGAACACGTACACACACACACACACACACACACGCAAACTCATTATTGCGGAACACGTACACACACACACACACACACACACACACGTTGTGCAACACGTATGTACACACTCACGCTGCGCAGGTGGACCCGGCTTGGGTGGAGCGGGTGGTCCGGGCGGGCGCGCACGCGGACGGCTCGTGGCGCAACGAGCGCGGGCAGAGCCCGCTGGAGTTCGCGGTGTACCGCTGCTGGGCGCCCATGTGGCCGTCACGTGCTGACGTCATCCGTGCGCTGACACGCCACGGTGCCCGGGTCACACACGCGATGCTGAGGTACGCACAGCAGAGCAACTGGAGCAGGGTGGTAGAAGCACTGGAGGCGGCGCTGGCGAGGCAGGGCCCGGAGCCGGAGCCGCCGGAGCCGCAGATGGTGGAGGTGTTTTCCGGAGCGCGGCGGGAGCCGGCGGCGGCACGAGGCGCATGGGGCGGTGGGCAGGACGGCAGCAGAGGCTACGGCAGCAGCAGCAACGGCGGCCGCAACGGCGGCGGCGGCGGCGGTGGCGGTGGCGGCAGAGCCAATTACCCGCCGCCGGGCAAGAGTGGCAACTTCCTGTCCAGCGTCGTTTATTGGTTGTTGCCGCTGGAGCCCATTTGTACAGAGCAAATTATTGGGGTGATCTCCAACTGCCACCCCTGCGCATTCATCCTGATGCTCCCGGTCTTTATGCCTCTGCTCATCATGGGCATGTATATTGATTTCATCGTTATGGGTGCGTGGGTGCGGAGGTTGGGGTGCGTGGACCAATTCGTTCCAATGCCAAGTACATCAAACCCGGAACGAACTAGCCCACAAAGCATGGAGAGGTTTGCGGTGCGCGGCAGGAGGGTTGAGGCGTTGTGACATAGACACACGTATGCGTGCAGGCCTGGAAGGCGTTATTGTGTATATGGCTCGTGCTCCCATGTGCGTGTATGTGTCGTCGTCACCGGCACCGATACATACATCCCTGCCGCCACATGGCCGCCCCCCTTACTTCCTGCACCCCACCCCGCCCAGGACCCGGCCGTTCTTTGCCGCTCACGCTCCCTCCCTGCCCTCCCTCTCCCTGCCCTCCCTCCCTGCCCTACCTCCCTCCCCTCCCCCCCTTGCACCCTCCCCTTGCCGGATGCATGCACGTGCAGTGCTCCGCCTCATAAGCCTTACGATGCTGGCGGTGTTGGCGGTACCGCCAGCCGCCCGGACGGCGTGGGACCTGGCGAGCTGGGTCCTGGCAGCCTGGCGGCGGTGGGCATCATCATCATCATCATCACATCCCGCCGCCGCCGGTGCGCCTGGAGCAGGAGGTGGGCCCGCCGGACGCTGTGCCGCGATGAGCGCTGCCCAGGCCGCCCACATCACTGGCGCCAGAGGTGACGCGGGAGGCGCTGGTGGCGGCTGGGGCGTGTGGGCGGTCTGCGTCTTCCACGGCGCCTGGGACGCGGCGGCGGGCTTGGCGGCGCGTGTGCAGCTCGCGCTGGTGGATGCGGCGGCGGCGCTGCGCCACGGCCCGCAGGCGGTGTCGGAGCCTGCCTCGCCCGCCGCCGCCGCGCAGGCAGGCGTGGCGGCGGTGTTTGTGGTGGCGGCGCAGGCGCTGTGGAGCGTGGGCGTGGTGGCGGGCGCGTTGGTCCTGTCCATGAGCTGTGCGGCGCTGTGCTGTGAGGGTTGTGAGTTTGCGGTGGAACTTGTGCTGAGCGAGGGCGCTTGGCTGCGGCGGGTCGTGGGGCGGCGCGGCGCGGCGCGGCGGCTAGCCAACGGCTCGCGGGCGGAGGCCTGGCAGTTGATGATGTACTTCTGGGTGTCGCTGTTGGTGCGGTGGGTCACGGGGGTGGGGTTTTGGCCGCTGGCTGGGGCTATGCTGGCGGCGGGGCTGGTGGCTGAGCTGCTGCGATGAGTGGCTTGACGACGCCGCGACCCGTAAGCAGGCGGACTGCTGAATCCGGCAACGGCACGGAAACGTACACTGCTGCTCAGCCTGCTGCTGGCAAAGGCACACAAGTACCGGTACTGAACGCGGGGCAGTGGGTTGGGCAGTTTGGCAGGCCGTACATGTTGGCGGCGTCGATGCCAACCGCTAATTAGCGCTCCAGGATTGCGCCCCTGCAATGCGCGCACGCGTGTGGGCGTGCAAACTTACTATAGTTTAGTTAGTTGTATCGGCTGGCGGAGGTCAGGGACTCAAACTCAGGGTCAGGGTTTGGCCCCTGGCGGCAAGTGGTCATCAAGAGGACGCGGAATCGATGTGACGAGAGGCAGGCAGGCGTGCTCTCCAGTCTCCACGTATTGCTTGTGTGATGGGGGCTTATACGCTCGAGGATAAAAGGTGCATTTTAGGAGGAGGAGCACTGAGAGCATGCATTGCAGGCGAAGAGGCGATGAGGGCCTAGGGAACTGGGCGTGGGAAGTGGGGTTCACCGGCATTCTATCTGTGCACTTTATTGTGATTACCGGTACTTACAACGCTTGTTTGTTACATCAACAGCAGGAAGTTTGAGGCTTCCATTGCCCGCCCGCCCACCCCTTCCGATGGCTGTATAAACCGAACCCGGCTATGTCCGGGAGTTGAGGCAGTTTTGAAACCTGCGCCCACAGACATGCACCAACGGGGCGTGGGCGCAGCCCATGTTTCCCTCGAGATTGAGAGCCACCTTTCTTGTCACTGCCCTCAATCCTCTCACGCCTCTCATGACTGCCGTATGCACCGGGACATGCAGCCAACCGAGGCACCGTATCACGCATGCAACAGTCTCACCGTTTGGCCACAACACATCGCCAACATAAGCTAAGCAGTATAACAACATTATGCCCCACCGCACCCACAGTGCTCTACGCCACATGACCCCATACCGTATCTGCACATGCACCCACTCCACATCTCACTCACTCCCACGGCCAGACCTCGCAGCCTGCTCTCCTTCACATTATGCCAGCAATTCACCCACCACGTAGATCGCTCTAACGCCCATATAAACCCATACCCCAGCCTGCCCACGCCACCTCCCCGCTCAATGTTCCCAGGCAACAATCAGAGTGCATTCTGCACCCCGCACCCCGCACCATCACCCGTCATTTGAACGCCGCTTCAACAACAACCCGTCACGTGCTCACCACGCGCACCACCGCCTGCGCCTGCCGCTTGCAGATGGGGCACTGCCGGCTGCCGCTTCCTCCTCCTCCCCCATGCTGCTGCTGCAGCACCTGCATGCAGGCGTCGCACACGCAGTTGTGCACCACGTCCCCATGCACGAACCCCACCACCGCCCTGGCGCTCATGCACACACAGCACTCCCCGCCCAGGCCATCCGTGCCGCCTCCACCCGCCGGAGCCGCCGCTGCCGCTGCCGCTGCCACTGCCACTGCCGCTGCAACTGCGCCCTGCCGACCCGCACGCGCTTGCTGCTGCGCCTGACGCTGCCGCTGCCACTGCCGCTGCTCCTCCTCCGCCCCTGCGCCCTCCGTCGTCCGGCTGTCGGTGCAGACGCCCGCCACCGCCATCACTACGGCGACCCTCACTGTAGATTGCGGGCCCAGCAGCCCCCGCGCCAACAGCCCCACAGCCGCGATCAACAGCGTCTTCCGCAAGATGCGAGCTACCAGCGGCCCCGCCGCCGGCAGCTCCAGCCTGGGTTGCGGCGGCGCTGTCGCCGTTGGGCGAGGCGGCGCAGTGCCAACATCGCCGCCGTTGCTACCCGCGCTGCCGCGCTGTGATGCCTGGCCTGCCGCCGCCGCCGCCGCCGCCGCCACCGCCCCTGCCTGCGCACGCTGCTGTGGCGCCTGCTGTGCACCCTGCTGCTCCCGCCGGGGCGTCGGCGGCGACGGCGCAGCCGCGCCCACCCCCTCCACCTCCATCGGCGTGGCTTCTGGCGCCGACGCCGACGCCGACGCCGACGCCGACGCCGACGCCGACGCCGACGCCGACGCCGACGCCGACGCCGACGCCGACGCCGACGCCGACGCCGACGCCGACGCAGCGCTCTCCGCCACCAGCCGGAATTGCAGCGGTTGCTGCAGCCGCGGCTGCCGCCCGCCGGACCAGCCCCGGTCCGCCGCCACGCGCGCCGACGACCGCGCTACCGCCAGCCGCGTGCGCGCCTCCGCCAGCGTCTGCGCCCGCACCCGTTCATTGTCGCCACAGTACAGGCTCAGGGCCAGGTTGAGCAGCCGCTGCGCCGCCGCCCGCACGGCCGCGCTGCCCACCGCGCCCGCCGCCGCGGCGCGCTCCTCCACCGCCGCCAGCAGCAGCCCGGCGTGGGGCAGGCGCGCGCGCTGGCCCACGGCCCGCATGACCACGTCGCTGCCTATGAGGTCCAGGGAGGGGTGCGAGGCCATCAGCGCCACGCAGTGCAGGCCCGAGTCCTGCGGCTCCGCCAGCGCCAGGCCCAGCGGCGTGGCGCCGGCCGCATTGCTCACGTGCACCGCCGGCGGGTTGCCCCGGCGGCCGCCGCCACCATGGCTGCTACTGCTGCTGTTCCCACCGCTACTGCTGCTACTGCCGCCACTGCCGCCACTGCTGCTGCTACTGCCGGGGGTTGCGGAGGCGTCCAGCAGCGCCTCCATCACCGCGAAGGCGCAGCTCAGCCGCTGCGCCGCCTGCTCGCCCAGCGTGGCCTGCAGGTCGGCGCCGGACACCAGGCCGCGGTCGCGCAGCATGCGCAGCACCAGCGGCACCAGGTCGGGCTGCAGCGCCTGGCGGACCGCGGTGTGCAGCGGCGTGTCGCCCTCGGCGGAGGACTGCAGGTTGGCGGCGATCAGGGGCGCCAGCGGGTGCGGGTCGGGCTGGTGGTGGTTGGGATGCTGGTGCGGGTTTTGGTTGGGGTATGGGGGGTTGACGGGGGCGAGGGTGGGGGTGGTTTGGGCGTGGCGGCTGTTGGCGTGTGTAGCGGAACCAGCAGCCGCGGCAGCAGCGGCGGCGACTGCGGCTGCAGCAGCGGCGGCGGCCTGAGGGCAGGGGGAAGCAAATGGGGGAGAGGTGAGAACATGCTCTGCACGGGCGCCTGGGTGCGCAGTGCTGCGGGTCGGTGGCGGCGACTGCAGGGTTCGGCGAGGCTGCGCCGGTCCTTCAATGCCCACACTCATTCTTGCACGTAAAGCGATCAGGCAACAACAGCTTCCTTGCGTGGGCACCTTCTCGCCACGTACCCCGTACCTCCTGGTCCCCGTAGTCGGAGGGGCGACCGTCCGGCGGCCGTGTGGGTTTGGAGGAGCTCCGCCGCACCAGCGCCGCCGCCGGGTCCGCGCCCGCCGCCAGGAGTTGGCTGACGGCGCCGGGCCGACACAGCGCCGCTGCCAGGTGTAACGGTGTCATGTCGTACTTGTGCGGCAGCCCAACAGGTTTGTTTGGATCTGCCTTAGCAGCGAGCAGCGCCTGCAGCATGTCCGCATCGTCTGACAGCAGCGCGAAGCCCAGCGGCGTGCATTTGCAGCCGTGAGGCAACGGCCCCACATCTTCGTTGAAAAGCAGGCGTTTGTTGGGACTGGCGCCCGCCCGTACGCCGCCTTGAACGCCGCGCGCGCCGCCGCGGATGTCCACCGACGACAGGGACAGCTGCGCGGATGCCCACACATGGGTGTTGCACTGGTGCGCGGGAAAGGTGTTGCGAGTCGAGGGCCCTGGAGATCCTCGCAGGCTATCCGAACAATGCTTTTCCATGTTGAACTTACACGGTTGCCCATATCGCTTCCTTTCGCGCGGACGTTGAATCCGCTAAAGCAATTCGCGACTGGTGTATTGCAAGCAGCTAATCAATCTGTAGCAGGGAAGGCGCCGTAAATGCCGTAAATGCGTTGCGAAATAGTGCAAAGAGGCCTGGGCACCAAGACGGTGGTCTGGTTCATAGGTTCAAGCGGAAACAATGCCGTCACTGCTATCGGTTATCTACCATAAATCCACACCGGCGTTTCAGCTGGGGTTACTCAGGGGTAACCTGTAGGTTGGAGCAGCCGACGGCCGATGGGCAGGTTCACGCAGATGCCATCGCACGGGCGCGCAGGAGCTCGATTATCCTCAAAGCTTAGTACAGCAACGTTTTGCATAGCCTCTTAACATAATATACCCAAGGACGGACAAAGCGGCGTTCTAGTCATTTTCACTTTTAGTGGAAAGCAGCCCGAACTACTACTCCTAGCTACGGACACTCATCGTATTCCACTTTGTGACGAAGAGACTAGAGATGACTCTGGCTCTGGCACGAGTCGACTGACGCTCTACCACAGCCGATGGGTAACGAGGTACGCTGCGCGTGACAGGCGCCATACACATACCATAGGTCTAACAGTCGTAGTCCAGGGACTCAGGCCCAAGAGTCCTGCCTGCTGGGATGGGTTTTAAGCGCCAACTCTTATTCCCTGCTAGCCTGACCCTGTTTCAAACACCCGCACCGACTCGCGTCGCGCCGCAGGTGTCCCTCTCCCTTGCCGACGTCCGCGGCGGCGCCCGCACCGTTGAGGTCAGCCTGAGGGCGGGCGCCAGTTCCAACAAACGCCTGCTCTTCAAAGAAGACGCCGGGCCGTTGCCTCACGGTTGCAAATGCACGCCGCTGGGCTTCGCACTTCTCTCCAATGACGCGGACATGCTGCAGGCGCTGCTAGCCGCTAAGGCAGATCCAAACAAACCCGTTGGGCTGCCGCACAAGTACGACTTTACGCCGTTGCAGCTGGCGGCGGCGTTGGGCACGGCCGCCAGCGCATTGGCGGTGGCGAAGCTGCTGGCAGCTGGCGCGGATCCAAACACACGCCTGCAGCTCAAAACCGGAACCACATGCCCGCCACCCCGACCCAGATCAGCTTCCGTCGCCGTCGCCGCCGCCTCTGCCGCCGCCGCCAGGTCTTCATCCTTCTCGTCTGCGAGCGGCGGGCGGGAGGGCGGCGGCGGCGGCGGCGGCAGCGGCACGGGCCCGCAGCAGCCGGAGGTGCCGGAGCTAGTGCCGGCGCGCCTGCACCGCACGCGGGTGGGCGACACGGCCCTGCATATCGCGGTGGACGCAGGCGGCGACGGCGGCGTGGCACTGTCGCCCTCCCGCAGAGAGCTGCTGCAGGTGCGTGTGCGGGCGCGCGTGAGTATGTGCGTGTGCTGCGATTACGGGGGGAGCGATGGAGGGAGGGAATGCGGGTTGCCTTCACAATTGCATTCAAGGGGCATGCTACGTAGAGACGCAGCCCTCGATCAAGAGCTACGGGACGGGGCGGAGCGGGAAGCGGAGTGGAGGGGACCACCCTGGCCTAGAGCGTTCGGTCCTGTGCGCGTGCCGTCCTTCCCGCACACGTAGGCTCCCCCTCCCTCCCCTCCCACCCCCCACATGCCCCGCCCCCCATACACACACACCCGCACTCCCCGCCGTCAGGCGCTGCTGGAGCACCCCTCCACGGACGTGAACGCGGCCAACGCCCGCCGCCGCACGCCGCTGTACAAGGCCGTCAAGCGCGGCTCCGCGGGCGCGGCAGAGCTGCTGCTGGCGCACCCGCGGGTGGAGGTGGACGCGGGCGTGCCGGCTCTGTTCGCGTCCATCACCATGGAGTCGCCGGCCATGATGCAGGTGCGGTGCAGGCAGAGGGCAGAGGTCAGATCAGGGAGGCAGGGTGGGTGAAGCCGGGAGGGAGGGAGGCGGGCGAGCGGGAGGGCGGGAGGGAGGGGGGGCGGGAGGGAGGGAGGGAGGGGGGAGGGCCCGTCAGCATTCTTTCCGCAAACGAATGCCGTACACGCCGCCGTGTTGAGGAAACGTGCGGCGGTTACCGTTATGCGGCGCGGCTTGTGCTGCGGGCGCCAGCCCAGTGCCACAGCGCGTCACGTACACGCACGGAATCGAGAGCGCGGCTATCGCGCGGCGGTGTGCACCTCTGCTCGTTCCTGTGCCTTGCCGCCGCCATGCGCCTCCCGCCCACCTCCCTCGCTCCCCCCTTGTAACCCCTCGCCGCAGAGGCTGCTGGAGGCGGGGGCGGACGCCACGGGCCGTGGCGGCGACGGCAGTGACGAGGCGGGCCCGACGCCGCTGGCGGCCGTGATGCGCCGCCGCAGCCTCTTCTTCCGGGAGCGGGCCGACATGGTGCGGCTGCTGCGCCGCCACGGTGCCGTGGTGGAGCCGGGCATGGTGCAGGAAGCAGCCGCTTGTAACTGGCAACGGGTCAAGGCGGCGTTGGAGGACCCGGTGACGCTGGCGGGCGCCGCGGCTGGGGCGGCGGCGGCTGGGGCGGCGGCTGGGGCGGCGGCGGGGGCTGGGGCCGGCGCAGCGGCGGCGGATCGGCGCGAGCAGGCGCCTGCAGCAGCGCAGGTGGCGGCGGCTGGGGGGCCGCCAGCAGCAGCACCAGCAGCAGCACCAGCAGCAGCACCAGCAGCTGCACCTGGGGCCGGGGCCGGGGCCGGGGCCCGGGCCGGGGCCGGGGCCGGGGCCGGGGCCGGGGCCGGGGCCGGGGCCGGGGCCGGGGCCGGGGCCGGGGCCGGGGCCGGGGCCGGGGCCGGGGCCGGGGCCGCCGCTGCTCGCGTCGAAGGCCGCGGCCACGGCGGCGGCCGCGAGGTTGTTGCGGCCGCCGAGGCGGGGGCCGCTCAGAGCCAGCGCGTGTTGGTCAGTGTGTTCATGCTGGTGCTGGTGCTGTTGTACAGCTACGGCGGCTCGGGAGGAGGGGGAGCAGGCAAAGGCGGGGCAGGCGGCGGCCCTGCGGGTGGTGCTGGAAGCAAGGCAGGCACCGCGCCGGTTGCTGAGGAGCCTGGCGGCGGCTGGTGGGGCGGCGGAGGCAGGCCTGTGGGGGCTGTGGGGGCTGAGCCGCCTGTGAGGGTGATGGGGCTGGCGGGTGCAGGGCCTGTAGGGGAGGTGGGAGGCCCCGACGACACGCAGCAACCTGGTAGCAGTGAAAGACAAGGCTCGGCAGCAGCTGCAGCAGCAGCCGCGGCGCAGCAGTGTGCAGCAGGTCTGGGCGGCGCCGCGGACGGCAGTAGCAGTGGCAGTAGCTCCGATGGCTGCAGCAGTAGCAGCAGCAGCACCCGGCCGGTGATGGAAACTACTGCCATTGACGGCGAGGAAACGCCAGGTGCTGCTAACGCGCCGGCTGATGCCCTCCGCTCTCCACCGCACCAGGCTGCAGCAGAGCCCAACACCACCAACACCAACACCGGCTGGGGTCCGTTGCAGCTGCTGGCGGCCTTCGCGCTGGCGGCGGTGGACGTGGCGGCGGCGGTGCTGCTGTCCTGCACCCTGTACATCGCCGCTCGGCCCACACTGCGCCGCCTGGCTGTGCGGTGGCTGATGGCCGGGCGGGAGGCGGAGGCCTTTGGCCGCTGGTGGCAGAGCCATGAGGCCTTGGAGCCGGGTGTGGCGGGCGTGGTGATGCTGTTTGTGGGAGTGCCGGCGCTGCGGCACTGCGTCGGCAGCGGCCGGGGCACGGTGCTGGGGCTGTCGCTGGCGGCGGCGGCGGTGCTTGTGACGGAGGACTACCTGGTGAGTCGCTGGGTGCGCTTCCGCCGCCTGCCGGCAGAGCAGCTGCAGCCGCACAGGTGGCCGCAGCACCAGGAGGCGCAGCCGGGGGCGCGGGCGGCGGCGGCGGCAGGTGGAGGTGGTGCGGAGGGGACTGCTGGGGGAGGTGGGGGAGCGGCAGGCGCGGGTGGCGCCGGCACGGGCACGGGCACGGCGGCAGCGGCAGCAGCAACAGCAGAGGGGGCGGGGTCGGCAGCGGCAGGCGGCGTGGCGGAGGCTCCTGCAACGGGTGGGCTGGGCGGGCAGTGCTGCGTGTGCATGAGCGCCAAGGCGGTGATGGGGTTCGTGCACAAGGAGGTGATCCACTGCTGCGTGTGCGGTGACTGCGAGGCTGAGCTGCGGCGGCTGCGTCAGATCGGCAAGTGCGTGTACTGCCAGCGGCCGGCCATGGCCGTGGTGCGGGTGGTGCAGACGTGATGGGCGGCAGGATGGGCGTGCAGCTGGTGGATGGGGGTTGCGCGGCAGGCGGGTGGGCCGTTGGGTCGTTGGGCGGCAGGCGGTTGGGCGGTTGGGCGTGGACTGTTGGCGTCGGGCGGTCGGGGTCCGGAGTCCACGCCTTGACTGGGTGGTTGCGGCCCGCATGTGGTCAGCAGGTAGGTGAGGAGCAAGTGGAGATCGGCATCAATGATGCGCGTGTGCGTGTGTATGTACAGTATGTATGCGCCTTTGCACTCAAAGGGTCACATGGAGTCATGGACCTATGTAACGTTGTTCATTCACATTCAGCATTCACAGTTGGTGCGTACGTGCGTAGAACAGGAGCGAGTTTGGGTGGCTGATTTGAGGCGATCTGATTGGGTGATCACTACAATATGCAAGGATACTGTTCATATTCATGGTTCGTTGGGAGTGTGCGCCTGCCATCAGCCACGCGCGGGGCCAGAAGACACGTGCAATACTGCAAATGCGGCTCGAAGCGGATTGATGCTGATTGATGTACCATACACCGTGTTCAATACGCTATGTGCACACTGTAAGTTTCACTTGCGAGGTTTACGGTCTCGCCTAGTCACACGCGCGGAATGGTCCTGGGCTCCCAGGGCTCCTATCTTAATGTCTCCAGACATTAATCGGCCATTTTGGCCGTTTCCTAGACATTCCTCCCGGGGGCTAATGTCTGAAGCGAGACTTTGTTGGCGCGGGTTTGGGGCGGGTTTTGTCCGAGTTCCTATGGGGAAGCCCCCAAACCGCCATGTGCCCAGACAAAAGATGGCAGCCACCCAGCCGTTTTTGTCTGGAGCTAGACATCACTCCAAAAACAAGATACGACCCCTGTGGGCTCCTGGCCGCAAAAGGCCTTACCTGGGCCTGCTCAACCCCTATTCCATCAGGGGGGGGTAGAATCTTCCGAAACAGACCCCATGCTTCAAATGGATAGAGCTCAACGAGAAAATCACGAATCCGCTTTCAAAATTGAAAATGGGTTTCTGGATGCAAAGTTAGGACCCCTCAAAGTTGTCGGTCGGTCGGTCGGTTCTGGGGTCCCACGAAGTTTTGCACAGGTTCGTGCCAAGTTTTGTTCCTAGCGCTTCTGTCCTGCAACACGCGGCGCAATGGGTGCAGCTCAACGATGCGTGCGTAGGTATACCCCAGGCTCAGCACACGTGCATAGTTTGGGGCAGTTTGGGGAGCGGCATGTCGGCATCTCGGGAGATGCCTGGGGAACTGGTCAGGGACAAGCCGGTGCCGGCCGGGTTTTGCATGGTGAACGTGTCAGCACATTTCGCACTATCAAGTAACATTGGAATAAGCCGTTGCATAGAAGGCCAGTCTATCAGGATACTTGTTGGCATACGGGTGGACATGTCTACATGTCCACATGTCGGTCGGCCAAAGTGTGTTCCCAAGGCGGATCATTGTACATAGCGATAGAGCTCACCGAGAGCAGTCGATCGGCACCAACCTGACAGAAAACTAAGGGGTTTTGAGGGGGTTTTGAGGGGTCGTACGGCAGGGGGGGTCGGTCGGTCGGTCGGTCGGGGGGTCCGGGAGGTTTTGTGGCATGGGGTCAAAAAAATTCGTTCCTACCCCCCCCCCTGATTCCATGTCCAAGACTCCGAAGTCTGACTACCATCGTACTGCAGCTCTAGCACTACCCTTGGCCCTACCCATACGTGCCAATGCCACCTTAGGTCAAGTGTACACTTCTGCGAGTGTCAAGCGGCGACGCAGCAATGCTGCGGCGCCTATCCCGAGCTCCCTACGCATGCCATTTGAGTGTACACACGATATGGCACCCAACCCAGCCCACCCACGCCCGATCACACCACAGTGCTGCCACACGCGCCCACCCCAGTCCACCACACCCCGCCCAACAACCCAACGCCACATCACCCCAACGCCAAACGCACGGCTGCACCTACGGCGCCGGAGCGTGAGGAATGCGCGTCAGCAAACTTCCAGCCAGCCAGCAACTCGTCGGTACAGTAACTCCGGCGTTCGACCAGCCGCGCACTCCTGCCCTGCCGTTGCAAAGTGTCTGCCATCTGCTGTGGTCTGGGAATAATCTGCACCCGACGGGACTTCACCACCCTGCCTTACCACTGTCCCACCGCACACCTACGGCGCCGCCCCCAGGCGCTGCTGCTGCTCCTGTTCATCTGTGCTGCTGCCGGCGCCCAGACCCAACGCCGCCTCAATCCTGGCCAGCCTGCTGCCGAGCTCCTGTGCCAGGGACCGAAGCAGCTCCTGCGGCTGAGGCGGCTGCCTTGGCTGCGGCTGCGGCTGGTGGAGCTGCTGCGCGGCCTCGCTTGCTGGCACCCGGTCCTGCCCCTGCTGCTGCTCGGCCCCCTCCGCCAGTGGCTGCGCCGATTGCGTCAGCGGCAGCAGCCCCTGCGCCGCCGCCGCCACCGCCTTGCTTGAGGCCGGAGTGAAATTTGCCGCACCCGAGTCCCAGACCTGGCATGCGGCTTCGCCGCCGGCTGGCGGCGGCGAGGCCGGCGGCGGCATGCTGTCGCGCGGCAGTAGCAGCTGCGACTGCAGCCCCGCCACCAGCTGGCGAACCTCAGCTACAGCCGCCGCCGCTGCAGCAGCGGCAGCAGCGGCCGTGGAGGCGGAGGCTGCTACTGCTGCCGCCGCTGCTGGCGTCAACGCCTCCGCCTCTGTTGCTGCACCCGACACCGCCGCACCCTCACCCGCCGCCCCTGCTGCTGCCGCCTGCGACGGCTGCTTCCGGGCCACCGCCGGCTGTGCCTGCCGCACTCCGCCCGCTGCCGCCGGCGAACTATTGCTACTGCCAGCTCCCTGTCCCCGACCGGTGCCGCTGCTATGGCTGCTACTGCCGCTCTTCCGCAGAAGCGACAGCCATTGCCGCTTGCTGCGCACCGCCGCTGCCACCGCCGCCCAACGCGTGGTCGCCGTACTCTCCTGGATCGCCCGCATCAACGTACCGTAGCGCCCCTGCCACTGCCCGCTGCTACTGCCGCCGCCGCCGGGCCACTCCGAATAGGCCGGCCAGCGACCCGACTCGCTTTGCTGCAGCCACGCCTCCAGCCGCCGACCCGAGCCACTGCCGCCGCCGCCACCACCTGCTACAGCCCCCACGCCGCCACTGCCGCCGCCGCCAGCGTCCAGATCACTGCTACTGCCGCTGAGGTAGCCGCCACCGCCGTCCATGTCACTGAGCCAGCTGCTGCTGCTACCGCTGTAGCTGCCACTGCTACTGGCGCTGCTGCTGCTACTGCCGCGGCGGCCACGGCGGCGGCTGTAGCCCCGGCCGCGATCCGTGGCGGCCGTGCTTGACCTGAAG
>NC_057011.1:364067-396567 GCF_000002595.2 Chlamydomonas reinhardtii | reverse complement strand
TGGCGCGGTGTGCACAACACTCACACGTGCACACACACACACACACACACCAGCTTGACACGCGTCTGGAAACGCTGCAACCGCCGCCCGCCACGTCCCCCATGCAGCCTCGACCCCGTTTAGTCGCAGTGCCACCACTAACTCGCCCTCTTCCAATAGTGTTATTGTACTTAGTGGGCGGGATTTGGGACGCGTGATACCTAGCTTGTCTGCTGCACGCCGCCTCTCTTATCGCCGTTGCCATTCACATGCCCGTGACACTTCCTCGCTGCCGCCCTATGCCCATGCTTCCACCTTTGCCTATAGGTGAGCTCGACTACGACCAGCGGGCGGGAATCCGGGAATTAGGCGTGCTGGGTAAACGTTGTTTAGCGCGCCCAGGGTGCGGAGCATGGACGCATACAGGTGCATCGCGGGGTCAGGCCGAATGGTCGCCCGTGGGGTTCTTATCGCGGGTAAGTATGACTACCTGGGTCACGACAGTCACGCGACGCTCGGTAAAATGGTGGGTATCGGTAAGTAACTCCGTCGCGTCATTGGGCGGGCTTTCGTTTCGTTTTTTAACACACACACACACACACACACACACACACACACACACACACACACACACACACACACACACACACACACACACACACACACACACACACACACACACACACACACACACACACACACACACACACACACACACACACACACACACACACACACACACACACACACACACACACACACACACACACACACACACATCGCTGTCGCCATTTTCCCTGCTCGTGACACTTGCTCGCTGCCGCCCCTGTGCCTGCAATTCCTCTATCACCCGTAGGTGAGCTCGACTACGACCAGCGGGCGGGAATCAGGGCATTAGGCGTGCTGGGTCAACGTTGTAGCGCGCCCAGGGCGCGGCGCATACAATGCATATGGGTGCCACTCGGGGTCAGGTCGTTCGTCGATCGCCCGAGGGGGGGTTCCAGGCTTTTTGCGGGTAAGTATGACTACCGGGGTCGACGCGGCTACAAGACGCTCGGTATCGGTAGGTATCCGTAAGTAACTCCGTCGCGCCGTCTGGGCGGGCTTCGTTTTGTTGTTTTCTTTTCAACACACACACACACCATCCCCAACCGGCCCCATCCCCCCACCCCATCCCCCAACCCCGCCCCCACCCATCCCCCCACCCCACCCCCCGGCACCTGGCTGAGGCCCTTGAGTGTGTTGAGGCTGCCCCAGCAGCTCCAGTGGCTGCCCAGCACCGCCGCCATCAGCCCCAGCTGGGCCGCGTCCAGCAGGTTCCACGGCTGCGCGCCCCAGGCCGCCAGACCCGCCGCACACAGCTGCCGCAGCTCAGTCACCGCGTACTCCACTGCAGGCACCAGGCGCGGCAAAGCGTTGTGTGTGTGTGTGTGATTGTGTGTGGGGGGGGGAGGGGGTTACACGCATTAGGTTTACGAAGGGGGGGTTACATTCATGATTGATTAAGAAGTGAAGGCGTAGCCAGGTACAGCAGCTAAGGGGGGGGGGGGAGGGAGGTTGCAAATGATGGTACAGAGGAGTGGGGTGAGGTAGACAGGGGGAGGCGGTGGGTGGGGAATGGGGGTGGGAGAGGATGTGTTAGGAGTACACCCATGTAACCTCATGACCTCGGCAGCGACCGGTGGTTGTCGAGCGGGCGTGCACGGCCAGCGGCTGGGCAGTGAGAGTAGTAATCCGCTGGCGAGGGAGGGCCGGAAAAGACGGAGGCAGCCTCGGAGGGACAGCTCGATACACAAGCTTATACGTGGTCGCCCGCCGAGGTGTACTCACCACCCGCCCAGACAGACACTAGCGCGTCTCCCTGCTTGGTGTCAGTGCCACAAAGCATAGACACACGCACACACACACACACACACACGCACACACACACGCACACACACGCGCACACACACACACACACACACCACACACACACACACACACACACACACATGCACGCACACACACGCGCACACACGTCGTCACCCGGCCCCCCTCCCCTCCCCGCCCTTGCACTCACACGTGAGCACGAACAGCGGCACCAGCAGGCCCTGCTGCAGCGGCGTGGGACACACACCCGCCGGGCTGTGCGCGGCGGTGATGCCGTACGCCCCGCCGCCGCCGCCGCCAGCACCGGAGGGCGCATCTGGCGTCGAGGGCGCGAAGGCGGCGCCTGGGGGCGCGGACGGCGGGGGCGGGTAGGGCGCAGACTCCACCACCACGTCGTCTGGTGTGTATGGGGGGATTACATTTATGATTAATTAAGAAGTGAAGGGGGAGGGGGCATTGCAAGGATGTTTGGAAAAGCGGGGGAGGGGGGTGGAGGGGGGTCATGACACGGACTGAATCGCGTGGCGTTGGTCCACAGAAGTGCGTGAGGAATGTCCCTCCCTCCCTCCCTCCCTCCCCCCTGCCTCACCCAGGCTGACCAGGCTGAGTGCGTACGCCACGAACAGCCCCGTGAAACAGGCCCGCTGCAGGAACATCAGGAACACCACGTGCCTGCACACGGGGCACACGGGGGCCACACGGGGGCACACGCACAACCTTGTGCTCCTTGAAACACGTAGCCAGGCACACACACGTAGCCGGGCACACACGCAGCCAGGCACAGGTGCTTCCGCATACAAAGTAGCACGCTGTCGTGCCGTTTTCCTTGCTTGACACACACCCGCACACCACAAAGCAGCGAGCATCCAGCAGCCCTCGTGACCAGCCCACGCGCCTGCCCCCACCACCCACCTGGTGAAGCGCTTCCACACGTGCAGCACCAGCACCACCAGCGCCGGCTGCCGCCACACCTCCAGCGGCGCGCGGTCGTCTCGCAGCAGCGCCGCCAGCAGCGGGCGGTAGGTGGGCACCAGTGCGTCCGACAGGCCGGGCAGCAGCGGGCAGCGCAGGGCCACGGGGTGAACAAACATGTCGGAGGGGCGCACCTGCGGGGGGGGGGGGTTGGGCGGTGGGTTTGTGTGTGTGTGTGTGTGTGTAGGGGGGAGGTGTATGTGGGGTGTGTGGGGTGGGTTGGGGTGGGGCGGGGGTTGCAAGCATGGTTGGAGAAGCGGTACAGAGGACGCACTGAAGACTGCAGAAGAAGACGTTGCTGAATGAGTGGCCGGCCGGGTCGGCCGGGGGGGGACTTGCGGAGGGGTTTGCAATGCAGGGCAGGGCAGGGCAGGGCAGGGCAGGGCAGGGCAGGGCAGGGCAGGGCAGGGCAGGGCAGGGCAGGGCAGGGCAGGGCAGGGCAGGGCAGGGCAGGGCAGGGCAGGGCAGGGCGGGGCAGCGAGGGAGCCGGCAGGGCAGGGCTGCAAACAGCAGGGGGGAAAGGGGCGAGGGGGCAGGACAGCACAAGGACACGTGTGCACGACGGGGAACCCGCCACCCACCTCGGGCTCGCGGCGAATGTACTGCGGCAGGTTGACCAGGTACTGCCACACAGCGCCGTACAGCTGACCTGCACCAGCCAGGAACCGCCGTGACTGCCGCGCCGCCGCCGCCGCCTCCTCCTCCTGCGCCTCACTGCCTTCTTTGCCACCACTCCCACGCCCGCCACTTCGGCGCAGCTGCGGTGCGCCCTTACTGGCATTCGCTGCGGCCTCGCCTCCTCCTCTCCCACCCTCCCCACCTCCTCCGCCTCCGCCTCCGCCTCCACCTCCGCCTCCGGCCCTGTGGCCCAGCATCAGTGCCAGCGCCCGGTCCACCAGCCGCACCGCACACGCCCACAGCACCACCCACAACAGGCTCCACGCCGCCGCCACCAGCGCCGCCGCCGTACACAGCAGGTAGCCCAGCCCCAGTAGCAGCCCCACACCCGTACATCCCTGGGCGCCCAAAGCCACCGCCGCCACCAGCCTAGCCTTGGCTGCCTGTGGGGGCGGGGGGAGGGAGGGTGGGATGGTATGGGCAGGGGATTCGGGCCCACAGGAGGGCGTGTGTGCTGGAGGCGTCCGAGCGCCACGCCACTGGATCCTATGCCAGCAGGAGCGCCAGCGTAGGCAGGCCCAGGAGACCAGCCAGCCAGCCAGCCAGCCAGCCATACACACACATGCAAACACACACACACACACACACACACACACACAGGCTTTCGTTTTTTTTTCAACACACACACACACACACTCACGAAACCCGACCCCACCTGGCACATGGCCGCATGCAGCAGCCCTACGTCGCCGCCCGCGCCGCCCAGCCGCCGGCCCAGCACGCCGCCGATGAGCGACAGCAGGAAGCGCGGCCATTTGGGCCACCAGTGGGCCACACCGGGGAAGAAGAAGCCGCTGGAACCTGACCCAAGCTCCCACCGCGACACCGCTGCCACCGCCGAACGTGCCGCCTTGCCACCGCCGCTGCCAGCCCCCGCAGGAGCGGCCGCGGCGCCACTGTTGCCGTAGCCGGCGACTGCAGCTGTGCCGGCGCTGGCGGCGTGTGCGGAGCTCCGGCCCGGCTCCCAATCATCCCCATCTCCATCCTCATCCCCATCCCCATCATCAGTGGCGCTGTCACTGTAGTCCATGTCCACATCACTCGTGAGCATGTAGAAGCTGAAGCCGTCCAAACCGTGCCCTACCGGCGCATCGCCTCCGCCGCCGCCGCCTGCCCAGCTGCCTGCCGCTCCAAAGCCGCCGCCGCCGCCGCCGCCGCGCCGCCGGCCCCGGTGCCGCCTTGCCGCGCCGCCGCCCACCGCGCCCTGCTCCACACTGTCAGCGTCTCCAAAGGCGGTGGGGTGCAGTGTGGTGCTGAGCATGGTCCGCAGCAGCGCTCCCACGCCGTCGGCACGTGCCAACACGTCCAGCCGCATTCGCATCACCCGGCCCGTCTCGCTGTCCGCCCCCAGCAGTCCTAGCAGTGCGTCCCCGCTCAAGTGCTGCTGCTGCTGCTGCTGCTGCCCCTGGTGTCTGCTACTGCCGCTGCTGCTTGCACCGCTGCTACTGCCGGCGCTCTGCATCTGCGGCGGTGGCTGTAGCTGCGGCTGTAGCTGTAGCAGCTCCGCCGCCTGGGCACGCATGGGAGTCAGGCTGTTCAGATTCCAGCGTTGCTGCAGCCTGTGCGGCGGCCGCCACCACCAGGACTGCAGCGTCGTTTTTAACGCAAGGACACTGCCGCCACTGCCACTGCTACTGCTGCTACTGCCGGGCCCGCAGTTGCCGGCTGTAGCAGGCGAGCTCCATGCTACAGCCACCGCAGCAGCAGGGTCAGCACGACCAGCCGCCGCAGCCGCCGCAGCAGCTGCTAGCCGTCGCCGCCGCCGCCAGCACCCAGCAGCTTCAGCCGCACACCCGGCGGCCTCTTCCGCACCCTCCTCCTCCCCCTGATCCTCCACCTCCTCCTCTCCGGCATCATCATACAGCAGGAGCCAACCACCCGCACCGCCACAGCCTCCACCCCCGCCCGCACCCCCACCCGCACCCGCGCCCGCTGCCGCGGGGTAGCCTAGCCCGGTGCGTATCAGCAGCCCAGCCACGTGTCGCGGCCGGTGCCGCAGCAACGACCCAATCAGCAGCCTCAGCTCTGGCGCCGCCGCCGCCGGCCGCACCGCCCGCAGCCGCCCCGCCAGCGCCGCCAGCGAGCGCTGCAGCAGCTGCGTATCCGGCGCCACCTCCAGGGCCGCGCGGCACAGCAGCGCCGCTAGCTCGGGGTGCAGGCGCCCGCGCGGCAGCAGCAGCGGCGCCGCCGCCTCCAGCAGCTGCCGGGTGGGGCCGGCGGAGAGGCGCGACAGGCGCCGCGGCAGGCCATCGGGCGCACTGACCAGCAGCTGCTTCCAGGCGAGCACGGGGCCGCCGCAGCACAGCTGCAGCAGAGCCACGTGGCGGCGCAGGGCCGTGCCGGCCTGCCGGGTTTCGACACGCGTGCCTTTCGAGCGGTGGCCTTGGTCACCTGTCGCGGCGGCTTGGGTGCCGGCTGCAACCGCACCGCCGCCGCGCCGCACCCCAACCCGCACCAGGGCCCGCAGCCTGCCCCAGAGGGAGGGCCGCTCCCGGCTCCCGCGCCCCGCCGCGCCCGGCGCCTCCGCCCCTGACGCCACAGGCAGCACGGCGGCCGGTGGCAGTGCGGCGGCAGTGCTGGCACGTGCCCCAGCCCCGCCCGCCGCCTCCACGGCCGCCGCGCGGTACGGCACTCGCGATTGGGCCTGTAGCGGGGGCTGCGGCGGCGGCGGCGGCAGCGGGGCTGCTACTGCCGCCAGCAGGCCTGGGTGAGCTGCTACTGCCGTGGCCAGCTCGCACCTCGCCTCCAGCAGTACCGACAGCGGTGCCAGCGCCGCCAGCAGGACACGCGGCTGAAGCTGCATCCCACTGCTACTGCCGTCATCCTCAAACCCACCATCACCAGCACCGGCACAGGCCGCAACTGCGCCGGCCGAGCTGTGCCCGGCCTTAGCCGCTGCTGCTGCTCCATTGCGGCTGCCGCCGCCGCTTACACCGCTGCTGGTCCCGCGGGCCGCCGCCCGCAAGTTGGCCGCGCCGTACAGCGGCGCCGCCATCGCGCTAACCGCCGCCGCCAGCACCAACTGCCGCCGCCGCTCCAGCCGCCACCGTGATCCAGGCGCCGCCGCCGCCGCTGCCAGGTGGCGTGGTACGAGGCCGCCAGGGCCCTGATGATCCTCCGCCGGGCCGTTGCCGTCACCTTTGCCGTTGCCGTCACCTGTGCCCGTGCCGCGTGCCGGGTCGCCCACAGGCGGCGGCGGCGGCGGCGGCGGCGGAAAGCCATGCCCGTGTCCGCCGCCGCGGCTGCTACTGCCGGCGGTACTGCTACTGCCGTGTGGCAGCTGCGGCAGCTGCCGGCGCACAACGCGTGTGAGCAACCGCATGAGCTGCCACTCACGCCGGCGCGGCAGGCTAGCGGTGAGGCCCGGCCGCGGGTCATCGCCCTCGTGCTTGCCGGCGGCAGCGGCGGCGGCGGCGGCGGCGGCGGCGGCAGGCGGGCTGCTGTTAGCAGGAGGTGGAAGCGACCACGACGCCTGCCCGGCAGCTGCAGCGCCATTGCTGTGGGGCGCATGCAGCCACGGCTGCTGCTGCTGCTGTTGCGGAGATGGCAGCGGCTGTGCGACATCGGCTGTAGCTGTGAGGCCGGAGCTAGAGGTGCGGCTGCGCCGGCCGAACAAGACGCGTTCGTGGTGATGGTGGTGGAGCTGCTGGGGTGCGGCCGCAGAGCCGTGCGGCGCCGGGGCGGCGGGTGACGGTAGCAGCGACGGTGCGATGGGCGGTCGAGGGATGGGCACGGGGCGCGGCAGAGGGGCGGGTGTAGGGGCTGCTGTGGGCTGCTGGGAGGACCGGCTGGCAACGTGTGGTGGTGTTGTGGGCAGGGGCAACGAAGCGCTCGGCTTCCACGCCGGTGATTGCAGCTGCGAGTGCGGCTGTGGGGCTGTTTGGGATGGCCGCAGCGGTGGTTGCGGCGGTAATTGCTGCTGCTGCTGCTGCGGCGGCGGCGGCGGCGGCGGCTGAGCGGTTGGAGGTTGGGGTGCACGGGGCAGTGGGAAGGGCGTGTGTCCCAGTCGCTGTAGCACGTCGGAAAGTCGTGCCAGCCACTCGGCATGAGGATCGCCCCAGGGCGGGCACGATGGGCCGCCACTGCCACCACCACCGCCATCGCCACCGCCACTGCCAGAGCCAGCAGCAGCTGCTGTAGCGCCGTGCAGAATCGTCTGCGCCACCACGCCTGCTGATGCACAGCACACCAGGCGTGCAGCCAGCGCATCGCCGTGCCAGCAGCAGACCGCTGACGCCGCGGCTACAGCCCCCGCCGCCCCGCCGCCCTCCATAGCGCTGCTGCTGCTACTGCCGCTGCTACTGCCACCGTGGAAGAGATCCGACGCCAACGTGTTAAACACACACGGCAGCCCCTCCTCGAGGATGAATGCCCACGCGCCGTCGACAGCCTGCCGCACCTGAGCCGGGCTAAGGAACTGTGCTGGCCGGCCCGCCCCCGCCAGCCCACCGCCGCCGCCACCACCTCCTGTCAACAAACCGTCAAATAAACTGCTGGTGCGGCTGCGGCGCAGGGACGCGCCACCCCAGCGCTTGCTTGTGCTTACGCCAGCCGCTCCCGCCGCCTCCATCCCTCCGCCGCCGCCGCCGCCACCTGCTGACGCCAGCAGCAGCAGCTCGCCAGCCTCGGCGCGCGCCGCCCGGTCCGCCAGCTTGGCGAGTGAGTACGACAGCGCCGCCGCCGCCACCGCGAGATCTGACGGCGTCGAGTGGAAGGCCGCGTCGAAGGCGCTGCCGTACAGTTCGTACGGCATGGCGGCGGCCCGCCAGTCGGACCACGATGACGGTTGGCCGTTGGGCTCGAGGTGTGGTGGGCGCGGCATGCGGCCGGGCGGCGCGAAGAGGTCGTGGTAGATGTCCAACACGGTGTGCCACTCGTCGGCAACAGGCCAGCGCAGCAGCGGCTGCGGCGCAGCCGCAACCGCGGCGGCGGTAGTGGGAGTTGCGCCGCCGGCTGCCACGCCCGCAGGCACGGCCCCCGACAGTCCGGGAGCGGACGTCTGGCGGCTGATCCCTGCAGTGCCCGCCACAGCAGGCGCGGCGGCGGCAGACAGCATCGGCGACAGCACCGGTGATGACGCCAGGTCGTCGGAGGCAGCGCTGCCACGGCTTTGCAGTCTCGAGAGCGGCGACAGGCCCTGCTGCAAGCCGCCTCCACTGCCCGCACGCAACAACACAGCGCCGCCGGGCCCTCCGCCTGCTCCTGCTCCTCCTCCTGCTGCTGCTGCTGCTGCGCCCCCACCGCCGCTTTCATTGGCCCCAACCGCGGAGACCGACTGAAGTGGGTTCAGGCCCCCACGCGCCCACAGTCGGCGGTACACACGCCGCAGCCACTCCGCCCGCTGCTGTGGCGACAGGCCCGGCAACACCGCATCCAGGGACGCGGCAGGCAGCCGGCGGCGCGCCGCGCCCGTGCACCCCAGCGCCGCCAGGCTGGTGAGTACGACAGATCGCAGGGCGTCGTACTGCTCTACGGCGCCGGCGGCGCTGTGCGCAGCAGTCCGCTGCTCCATGGCAGCAGCGGCGCAGCCGAGTGCCGCGCTGCTCCCCGCCGCCGCGCCGCCACCGCCGCCGTCGCCGCCGCCGCCACAGCTGCCGCCACCGCCGCCACCGCCGCCGCCATCACTCCTAGCTGCTGTTGCAGGTCCCAGCGCCACAGCGGCGGCGGAGCTTGCGGCGGCGAAAGGCGAGGGGGCTTCGCGGCCACTGCCTGCCGCCGCGTCAGCAGCCCGCGCCTTCGCCGCATGCGCCGAGGCGTCAGCGGCCATTTGGAAGGGCGTCGTGGGTCTGCGCGTGTCTGCAGCCCCGTTTGAAACCCCGTCCGGGGCTCCGGCGGCGACGGCAGCACCAGGCGCATCACCTTGGCGCCCCGCCCTCTCCGCTGCTGCTGCTGCTGCTGCTGCTGCTGCTGCTGCTGCTGCTGCTGCTGCTGCTGCTGCTGCTGCTGCTGCTGCTGCTGCTGCTGCTGTCGCCGCCCCGGCAGGGCAGACACCGGTCCCCACCGCCACCAGGTCACACACATCCACTGACAACTGCATCGCCGCCGCTGACGCGGCCAGCTGCTGCAGCGCCGCTGCTTGGACGCACACGCAGTCGCAATCGCAGCGGCAAAGCTGCTGCTGCGATAGGAGCCCAGCCGCTGTTGCTGCTGCGGACAAGCCTCCAGAGGCAGCGCCACCCCAGTCCCCCTTGCCGGCCCCGCCGCTTTGCGCCGCCGCCTCGCCTGACCTCGTGACCACGGCACCGCGGCTGCTGCTTCCTGCTGCGCAGCCAGGCGCGCCCGCTGTTGACCCCCTCGGCGCAGATTCCCCCGAGGCCAGGATGGCCACGGTAGGCGTGTCCGGCGGCGGCGGCCCCTCGGCCGACGGCGGCGCAGTGGTGAACGGCGTGGTCTCAAGCACCGGCAGTAGCATGCTGACAGAGCGGTGCTGCTGCTGCCGCCGAGCCAGCGCCGTTGCCCCCGTCCCTGCTGCCTGTGCCGATGCCGCTGCCGGCGCCGGCGCCGCAGCTGCCACGTCCGCTGGCCCCGGTAGGTTGAGACACCGGGCACCGTCGCCAAAAACGCCCCCGCTAGGCGAAACACCACCTGCTACTGCCGCCATGGCCTGCCACCTGCTACTGCCGTCCTCCTCGTGCACAGTTGCCGCTGTGCCGGCTGCTGCAGCGGCTGCAGCATCAGGACCCCCCGCGGCTGCACCCCAGCGGCCTGCGGCGGTGGCGGCGGCGGCCACTGCTGCCACATCCGCCGCCAGCAGCCGCGACCACAGCTCCCCCAGCCGGGCGTCAGCGGCGTGCAGGAGCCAGTGACGCCGCCACAGGCAGTCCAAATCCGCAGGCAGCCAGCTGCCGCCGCCCCCGGCGGCTCCGCCGCCGGCGCCGCCAGCAGAGCCGCTGCCAGACGCCCAGTAATTGGGCCGAAAGGAAGCGCTCTGGAGCCTCAACGGCCGCGGCCTCTGGGGCACGTGCGTGGCGGTGCTAGCCTGGCCAGGCACGGGTACGGCCATGGGTACGGCCATGGGTACGGACACTGGCACAGCCGGAGCAGGAGAGGGCAGTTGGGTCGTCGGTGCAGATGGCGGCGGTGCGAGGGACGGCGGTGGCGGCAAAGGCATAGAGGCGGCCCTGACGGCAGCAGTCCGGACGCTGGCTCCGGCGCCAGCAGTAGTGGCCCCGTCACTGCTAACACGTGGCGGCCGCAGCGGCGGTGGTGGCGGCAGGGCCTGCTGGAGCGCCTGCAGCCCTTTCTCAATATCGAGCTCGTTCAATAGGTGCAGGGGCTGCTCTTGCTGCTGCTGCGGCTGCTGCGGCGGCGGCACTTGCGGCTGCTGCTGCTGCTGCTGCTGCTGCTGCTGCTGCTGCTGCTGCTGCTGCTGCTGCTGCTGCTGCTGCTGCTGCGGCGCTTGGAGGAGCTGGTCATGTGCCAAAGCGGCGGTCGCGCCCAGCAGGGGGCCCGCCACAACCGCCACTATGGCGGCAGCGGCGGCGCTGCTGTCCCCCGCCCCGGCCTTGGACCAAGCTGCCGCCACGTAGTCGCCACCGCCCGCGCCGCCCCCGCCGGCTCCGTCCTCAGGACCTGGTGCCGCCGCGGAACCCGAGGGCTGGTGCGTACAGTGCCGCTGTGACGACAGCTGCTGACGTGGCGGGGCGGTCACCTCCTCCTCCGCCGCCACTGGCGCCGCCGCCGCCGCCGCCGCTGCCTGCTGCAGCCGCGCTGCATCCTCCTCCGCCAGCTGCTGGACCATGGCCAGTGTGAGCAGCGCCGCCGGCACACGGCAGCAGCACACGGCCGCGCCGCCGCCATCGCTGCCGCCGCCGCCGTCGCTACCCGGTCGGCGGGTGGCGCGCGCCGCCTGCCGCTGCATGATTAGCCGAGCCAGCGCACGCTCCATCATCTCAGTGCTAGTGCTGGGGCTGGGGCCGCTACAGCCGGCAGCGCTCCCGGGATGCCGGCTGCTACTGGCGGCGCCAGGGCCGCCCAGGCTGCCATCGACACCCAGGCAGCCGCCGGGGCTGCTGGTGCTGGTGCTGGCGGCCCGCCCACGCCCCAGCGTCGCGCCCTCCACCGCCGCCGCTACCTGCCGCAACAGCGCCTGCGCCACCTCCCAAGAGGGCGCCACGTCCAGCGCCGTGAACTCCAGCCGTACCCGCGTGCACCCCAACGCCAACCCCTGCCCCTGCCCATGCGCGCGCCCTGCCGGACCTGACAACTGCAGCCCCGCCTGCTCGGACATCTCCAGCCGTACCTCCAGCTCCTCTGAAACCTCCAGCTCCAGGCAGTTGGTCGCCAGTGGGTCCGCCCCCGCCGCCAGCAGCAGCCGCACCGCCTCGACATCGCCCCACACAGCCGCCGCCGCCAGCGGGCGCACCACAGCCCCCCGGCAGTAGCACCCGCAGCCGCCACTGCCGGTACAGGCGCCACCGCCGGCGGCGCCGCCGGTTGCGGACCTGCTGGCAGCTGGTGCTAGCGCTGGCGCCTGGTCTGGTAGGTTGGGGTCTGCCCCCGCCGCCAGCAGCTGCCCGACCAGTGCGGTGTGGCCCAGCGCCGCCGCGGCACTGAGGGCTGTACAGCCAGCTGCCAGGTAGCCGTGTGTACGGAGCGCGTGGTGGTAGCCGGCACGTGCGTACGACAGCTGTCGCAGCCCGGGGCAGCCGTACGGCACCCCGGACACAAAACTGGCGGCTCCGATGAAACCCTCCCCACACGCATTGCCGCCGGCAGCAGTAACCGGGCAGATGCCGGCACCGGGTGCGGTGGTGGGCACGGCGCGGGCAGCAGCAGGGTCCAGCGGACAGTTGCGGCACCCCGGGGGCTCCCAAGAGCACACCATGTTCACAAGCGCCGGCAGCGGCTGCTGCGGCTGCTGTGGCTGCTGGGACGAGGAGGGTACACAGCTCCCCCCGAGCCCATCAGGCTGTTGCTGAGCTGTGCCGATGCCGCTGCTACTGTTGCAGCGGCGGCGGTGGCCGTAACCGTTCAGGACGGCTGACACCGCGTCTGTGTCCCCGGCAAGCACCGCCTCCAGCAGTGGCCAGGCTGCCGCCCAGCCCCGCGCCTCTGCTGCCGCAGCCAAGGCGCCCGGCCCGCATGTCGCCAGTGAGTAGGGCTGCTCTGGTGTTGAGGGGAACACTGGGGGCCGTTCCGGCTGTGACCAGGCCTCACGCCGCGACTGGACCGCCGAGCGATACCGCAGCAGCGCGGCCATCGCACCTGCACCCGCGCCATGGCCCGTGTAGGGTTGCGACCAGCGGTCGCCAGCCCCCGCCATGGGTCCGCTGTTAAAGTCTACACATCCGTGATCGCGCCCTAGGCTGATTGTGCGGCGCAGCGTGCACTACCTAGGTGAGCTTCGGCGCAGGCATGCGTGAGGTAGTGCACGCTGTCAACGCTTGGTAGTTGGAGTGATAACTCGAGTGCGATAACAATTTGTTTGTTGTCAATGCAGTTTCAGTCTGGAGCTCTGGACAGTGTTGTCGGCACACTTGTCGCCTGGGGTGATAAGGCGGGCTCACCAGGGTCCTATTTACACCTTGCACTAATGACAACTGACTACATTTACTTCTACTTCATTTTACCTGTAACTTTGACACGGTTACTGAGCCAGCGTCCTGGATCCAGACCTCTAGTCCAAATCGCCACTGCTGGACTGCCCTACAATCCCTGAGTGATTTTTAGGTTGCCACTGTCATGGCAATAAAGTGATGCCAGCGGCGAGGGCCGGGTACAGAGTAGCAGATTGGGTTAAGGGGCACGCTGGCGCCAACAGGCGCCAAGGCTGGCGCCCGTTCGGCGCCCGTTCCTGCCAGATTGGATGAGACAGGTGCTCTGAAATAGTGGTCCTGCTTGCTTGATTTTGTTGGGCCAACGCGTGTATCGTCTGGAGCCAGCAGTCCGCCAAAGTAGCCTTGCCCAGCACTAAGGTTTCAATCCCTCACATATAATGCGAGCCCTGACCAGCGATGGTAAAGGCTTGGCGTGTCAACACCTCTCATGCCAAGTCACGTTGTCTTATATGTCATGCTCACGCCTGGATAAACGGCATGGACTGGCGGTGCGATACCACAATCACACGAAGTCCTCATGTGTCCCGTCTTGCCCCAGGCCCCACTGCCAGTCTCCCTCATGCCCCCCGCGCCACTGCAATGTAGTGCGGACGCGGTGTCAGGCTTAATCCGACTCGATGTCATCCAACCATGTGTCATTCGCAGTGCGTGGGGAGGCGGAGCCCGCCCGTGCCAGACAATTGCGAAGTGTCGGCCCTGATTCTTGGCGTTTATGTTCAAGTTTGGTGTGACTGAGGATAGATTGCTGCGCTGTCTAGGGCTGTCATTCGGCTAGGCGGCGTGCTTTGCCTGCTTGTCTGGCGCGGAAGTAAATCCCCAATTGTCAGGCAGTCTCACTGGCAGCAGCGCCCCAGTTTTCGTGCAGCTTGTGAAATCCACTTGTTGCATGAAGAGTTAGCTTGTGGCCGAGCTGCATTTGTTGCGCGCCACTTGCACGAGCGAGCGATGGGTGTGAAACTTCCGAAACATGAGGAGCCGAAAACAGCTTGGTTTCTGTTGTCAGTTCCTTGAACACATAATACAACACTATCATTCATCTAGCATACCGATAAGTACTGGACACTTTGCCAAAATGTCATCGGGCACCACGTTCAAAAAGTCCGCAGTCGCGGACACTGTTATGCTTAATGGCAAGCATATTGATGAGCAGCCACGCTCAACACGGTTTTTGTTCTCGTTCTTCACGTCTGGCAAGAAAGCCGTGATGTTCATGATGTTAAGCCCGTTCATTGTGTTGTGGTACCTAGTTCTCTGCGTCTCGGAGGCATCTGCTGACACAAGATCGCAAGCTCGCGGCCGAGGTGCCGGTGCGGGGCCAACCGTGGCTTCCTACCTCCCATCGACGTTGACTTACATGGCCGTTGGCGCAATCCTGCCCTTCGTTACGGGGTGGGGCATGGCGCCTCTCGTGTGGTTAGCGCTGGCAGCCGTGTGGGTGGCTCAAAACCGCCTTCTCGGGGTGGCGTCAGCGTAAAACCTTCAGCGCCACCGGACATCCCCAGAGGATCTGTGCCAGTGCCGCACGAGGGGGGCCGCGGCGGACGCGGACGCACGGAATGCCCACAGTGCACAAGCATGATCGGGGGCTGCTACACTGATGTACCATTATAATTGGCGTGGGGCTGCATGGAATGAACGGCACGATTCGCAACGGCATCAATGAATACCGTAGTCACGTAGCCTCGTGCAGTCGGTATTGTGTGACGACCGCGCTGAAGGGACGGCGTGGAGGGCCTTGGTTCCCTCGTAAAGCTGGTGTGCAGGCCTCCTGATTTCGTTAGCGTGCACTGCCGTGAGGCTGCAAGGCTCTTGGCTGGCTTTGACTGACTGCATGGATTGGATGAACGGTGCATGGCGGATCGCGTGGCTTGTCAAGCTGCTGCTGGCAAGTGATCAGGACTGTTCAGGACTGACCATCAGAATGGTGCACAAATACGAGTATGGCTTTGTTTGTGCCCGTGTACTCGCGCGGAGGCATGGTGTATGAGCAAATAGACACCACCGATGTGTTTCAAGGGCCGACACAGTGCGTTCAACGTGCGGTCTGTGATACCGGGCGTTTAGTGAGTTTGTGTGCTGAGATGTTTGCGGTCCTTGATTGCATTTTGTAGTTCTATAAGGACTGGAATAGTATGGGCAGACAGGGTGGCATGAACTGGGGTACCGTAGTATGGGCAGCAGAGTAGGATCAGGCAGGGTAAGCCATATGGCTAGATAGAGGCAGTTTTGGACACACACACGCCGTCGGGGAGGCCACTTCGGCGGCCGAGCGATAGCCCCCATACACCCTGCTAACCAAACCCAAGTGGTCACAAACAAATGCGGTCCCGTCACTGGATGATGGCCGCTCCGTTGGGGTGGGGCGCGTCGCCTAGACGAGAGGGGGGGCTGATGCCCCCGGTTTAAACCTCAGACCAGGTGGAAATGGATCAGGCCGCGGATGGAGTTGTACACCTCTACACCAAACGTAAGGGTAGCAGTTTGTCAATGGAGATGAGTGCGTACGTGGCTAGGTGCTAGATGCTATAGAGAGGAGTGGATGGGTGGTGTATGACGAAGAGTCATGACGTGTGCTGGGAGACAACAGGCATGCTCGATCGCATGCACGACATGAGTCGCTACTTGATGTCTACGGTGGGAAGCGGTTACGGCGTTACGCACGGCGCCGTCCTCTTGAATGCGCTACTTGGGGGCCAAGTAGGTTAGGATGTCGGGCTGTTTCGTTTCCGCATTCAGAATTGGTATGCGTGTGATTTCCGCATCTCGAACCCCCTGGCCGCGCACTCTGGTTATGCACGTGCGCCAGCTAGTACGGTAACAGTAACAAGCCGCGTGCACGTGTACTGTGTAATGCATGGCGGCAGTTGGCTGTTCGTGTTCCCTACACCTCCTGCGCTGGCGCGAGTATCACAAGGCCAGCAGGCACAGCAGCCTGTACGTCGTGGCTCACTTTGCAGCAAGTAGGGGTGGGGCTTCGCTGGCAGCGTGACCAACTGGGCATTGTGCGCATGAAGGTCACTAACACGGGTCTAGGTAGGCAGCTGGGCGTGCGATGGGACAGGGTTTAGGCAATTAGGCAGGTTGACGAGGACGCGAGGTCCCGTAGGGTGCCGTGTGGGTCAATCCAGCTGCGCGCCTTGCCAGCATGGACGCGTTCTAGCTGGCCGCGTCGTGAGTAGAACGATTGACTGCGCGCTGTGTGTATATGTATGTGTATGCGTGAACCGGGTCAGGGCGCAAGAGGCCGCTGGGCTTACGGGCGTTGCGCCACCTGTCGGCAAGCGAAGCCGATGCTCACCACACCAATTCTGTGCCTTCTCTCTTCCAGTGTGCCGTGTGCGGCGCACCGTATGTGTGTGTGACCGCGGGGCGCGGGCTACTGCTGGCTGGCCTGGCCCGCGCGGCCGCGCCCCCGCCCCCACCTGACCAGCTGGCACCACACATCCAGCAACGGGGCTTCCTGCACCTGGTGGGGTGTGAGGGTGTGATGGCCCCGCCCAGGCTGTTGAAAGAGGTGCGTCAGGCTGCTGCGTCCATGTGTAGGGACCTACGTGGTCAGAGAGATAGACCCCGAGCTCTAGTGAAGGGGGACGCCGCATGGCCGCCTCCCGCAGTCCAGTCAGGAGCTCGGAGCGAGGTTGGGTCACACGGGCGGAAAAGTGACGGGGCAGCGGCCCAGCAGGATGGTGGGCCGCTGGTGGCACGGGAGGAAACGGCCTCATAGATTGCTTCACAACCCGGGCCAATCGGGCATATACATACAAGGTCAGATCCCACATTACGCACGAGTGCACGAGACATCCACACTTGAGGCTCAAGGGCAAACTGCATTGCTGCACCCGCCACACCAACTAGATAGGCTCCTGCCGCCTTACTTGCCCAGATAATGACTGGTCCACGGGCATGCATGCATGTGCAGCACCTAACCCACATCAAACGATGATCATCCGCCGCGCCTCAACGTACGGCAACGTACGGCAAGAACTCCCAAGCCTTAGCTAGGCCCAAGGCACTGGGTGCCGCACCGCCAGACACCGCCTGACAGCATTACTGTACACGGTACATACCGGCGATAGTGCTTCTAACAAGCACTACTAGACACCCAAACGCAGTCAACCTTTCCCCTCGGCTTCTCATACACAATCACCCATGCGTCTCATCCAATAATGCTTGAACAATCACAACACCCAGGTCGAGCTTGTGAAGGGCCAAGCGGTATATATCCACCATGGATGCATGGTCATGCACACGCGTTAAACATCGACATACTATTGGGTATCAGCACCCAGGAAAACCGACATATGTGTGCTAGCGGCAGTGAATCTTATTATCCAGCGTTCACCTCAAGCGAACCTGATTTGCTTATCACACAAGTAACATAGTGCTCAGTTCCCAAGGCATATGTGCCTTGCTTGGTGATGCCTGCGAGCCGAAGCGCTCGCCTATCTTATCACCCGCCCCGCAGGACTGGGGTCCTGGGAAGCGCAAGGCCCTACCCCTACCCACCATGCCTCGCCGGCATACACACCAGCTCCGTCGCGCAGGCACCGCAACCTACCGACGCGCACGCTGACCCAACCCCGCCTTTTCCAGTCCCACAAACTGCACCTGAGCCTGCGCCTGCGTCGTTGCCTGCACCGCCCCCTGCGCCTTTAGCGCTGCAGCAGCCGCTGCAACCTCACCCACAGCCGCCGGTGCAGCCGTAGCCGGCTGCTTCTGCTGCTGCCACAACCCGCGCTCATACTCCTTGCGCACGCTGACCGCCACGGTGGGCAGGCACAGCAACACCATCAGCACCGTCAGCGGCATCAGCTTCACGCCCGTGCCGCCGCCCAACAGCAGCGCCACCGGCAGACACAGCCGCGCGTGCGCCGCCAGCTGCTCGTCACTGATGGCGCCGCCGCCGGCGTGCCGCGCCGCGGCTCGGTGCTGCAGGAAGGCGCGCAGCCGGTCTCCCGGCGGCCGGTAGCCGACCAGAGCCTCCTCCGCCAAGCCCAACAGCGCATGCGCAGCCACGACGCCCAGGAACCAGGCCGCCAGCCCCGCCCCCAGCCCCAGCGGCCCCTGCCAGCGCCACAGGTCCAGGCCCAGGGTTCTGCCGCCCGCGGCGGAGGCCAGGCCGCAGGGAAGCAGTGCCGCCAGCACCGCCGACACGGCGCCGGTGAGGGCCTTGGAGGCCGCCGCTGCAACCGCGGCCAGGCCCGACATGGAGGCGGATGCGGAGGCCGGCGCGGGGCCCGCGGTGGCCGCCGCCACGTAGTTTGACAGGTTGTTGACGACCAGCGAGGCAGGCGCCTCCACCTCGTGCTCTAAGACACTCACCACAGCCAGGCCCGCCGACCCCGCCGCGTGCCCGAGCGCCTCCAGCCCCGCCTCCGCCGCGCCCAGCACAACCACGCCAGCTCCCGCGCCCGCCCCAGCCCCCGCCGCCAGCTCGGCCGTCAGCCCCGGCGCCGGCGCCACCGCCGTGCCCGCCCCGCCCGCCGCCGCGGCCGCCGCCGCTGACAGCGTCGACAGCAGCGGCGCCGCCGCCTGCAGCGCCAGGTGGATGACGCCGTACAGCACCAGCACGCACAGCAGCGCTATGACGGGCACGGCGATGCGCAGGAAGCTGCACAGCGCGGCAGCGACCGGCATGAGCGCGTCGATGGCCAGCGCCATGACCAGCACCGGCAGCAGCATGGGAAAGAACATGAGCGAGCAGCACACGTTCTTTTGCATCGCGCGCAGGATGCCGGACGAGGCGGAGAAGGGCGGCGGCGGCAGGCAGCAGCTGCCGCCCGGACCTTGGCCGCTGAGGCCGAGGCCCGGGGCCAGAGCGCTGATGAAGCTGAAGCGGCCGCGCCACTGCACGGTGCCGCTGCTGGTGCTGGTGTCGCTACTAGTGGTGGTGGTGGTGATCAGCGGCGCAGTGCTTACGGCGGGCGACAAAGGCAAACCCATGACCACTGCCGGCGGCGCGCCGGGTGACGCGGCCGCGGCCGCTGCTGCTGTGTGCCCGGCGCCTGTCCCTGTTGCTAACCCGGCGGCCCCATCCGCCGATGCCCGGCTGCTAGCGCCCCCACCAACACCACCAGCACTGGCGTAGCCCTGGCTTCCGCGGTCAAAGCGCTTGCTTCCTCCGGCTGCGATGCCGACATAGCCGGTGCTGCTGCCGCGCAGGCTGCCTGAGCCGCTGCCTGTGCCGCTACTGCTGCCGGCGCTCAGCCTGCTACTGCTGGCTGCTGCCACCAGGGCCTCACGCACGTGCGGCCACTCGGCGGCGTGTTGGAGCAGGCCGGACTCCACGGGTGCGCCCGCCGCCAGCAGCAGTGACACCACCTCCGCGCGGTTGGTGAAGGTGGTACTGCCTGTGCAAAATACGGCGTGTGGGGGCGGAGCCAAGAACCGTGTCAGGGGAGGGCACGCAGTCCAGTTCGCTACTTTGGCACACCGAAAATGCCGCAAGCAGCAACATTCATAGCATGTCCGCCACAAGCACGACCCACATGCCACCAGCAATGACGCAGGTCGCCCAACCGGGCTACACAGGCCGACCGCCGCCCTGCCGCCCGCGCACCTCTGCACACGGCGTAGGCCAGCGGGCTGAGGCCCTCCTCGTTGCGCGCGTGCCGCACGCCGGCACCCGCCACCAACAACTTGCGCACCAGCCTGCTTGGGAACACGCGCGTAGGAACATGTGTGAGACGACACGCGTGACAGTGCTACGGGAAGGCAAGCGAGCTGCTCGCCCCTGCAAGTGCCCCCCCACCCCGCTCAGTCAGTCAGCACACGCGCCGTTCACACGCCGGCCAGCCCACACATCCAACCAGGGGCAGCCCTCCCCTCCCCTCCCCTGCACGCAACCCACATCGCTCACCCCGCGTCCTCCGCCGCTATGGCCGCAAACAGCGGCCCGCTCGCGTTCAAGTCCAGCCGCGGGTGGGCGCCTGCGTAGGGGCTGTCGAGGCCGCCGACACCGCCGCCGTGAGGGGGTAGCGACGCTGCCGACGACGGCGGCGGCGAGGGCGTCATCACGCCCAGCAGCAGATCCACCACATCCTCGCGCTTACGTTTACAGGCCTGCGTAATTGATATATGGTGATCAAGGACGAAGGAGGTCAGGGGCAGGAGCTGTAGCGAGCTTGCGGTGATGTGCGGCCGGCGGGAGAGTCAGGGCAGGCGTAATTCGCAGTTTCAGGGGCAGGCTACCGGTACTGCAGACTGGAACTGTGGTCACGGATGCCTGTCCCCCCCACATGTCTACCGTCTACCACTTCCTTAACTAGTCATGAATGTAATCCCCCCACATGTCATGTGTGCCGCTGGTTGCTCACCACCGTCAGCGGCGTCAGGCCGGCATGGTTGCGCGTGTTGGGGTTGGTACCGGGGTGCGTCAGCAGCGCCTTGACAACCTCGCAGCAGGCGGCGGCTGACACCGTACAATCCAGCTGCATATGGAGCATGGGCAGAGGTGGGACAGAGGCGCACATGGTCAAGGTGGGAACGGGATGGGTCGTGTGGGCAGCGCATAGCGCATAGCACCCATTGTACAAGCAGGGGAGCAATAGAGCAAGCACAGTCGACTGGAGCCAACCTCGGCTGAAGCCCTCCGCCCCGCAAGCGCCAGAACTGCTGCAGCAGTGCCGGCTCCCCCCTCCCTCACCGCCAAGTGCAGGGCCGTGTATCCTGCCGCTGTACTCTTCAGGCTGGCAGCCAGCGCCGCCTCCTGTTTAGGCGCCAGGCCACGGCACTTGTCCAGCCGTGCGTTGGCGTCCGCGCCCGCCGCCAGCAGCTTTGCGACGGCGGCGGCGGAGCCCAGCGCCGCCGCCAGATGAAGCGGCGCGAAGTCGAATCGATGGGGCAGCCCTGAGAGCTTGTTTGGGTCGGCGCCGTTTGCGAGCAGTACGTCCACGAGCACCAGGTCGCCGGCCATAATGGCGAAGGCGAGGGGCGTGCATTTGCCGCCGCGTGGCAGCAGCGAGGCCAGGGAGAACGAGGAGGGCGAGGAGGGCGCTGCTAAAGAGATGGAAGCCGCAGAGGGGCCTAGGTTCATGGAGCAGCGGCCATCGGGGCAGTGCACGCGCTTGTTGGCGTCGATGCCGCCGCTCGCCAGCCGCGCTTGCACCGCGGCTGCGCCCTGCTGCAGCTCCGCAACCGTGAGCGAGGTCTGCGTGGAGGGGGCGCGAGCAGAGCGGATGGGTAGGTCGTGTGCGGTCGTGGGCGGAAACGGACAGGGGGAGGAGGCGGGTGCAGGCGGGTGAGGTGTGGCGGGGACTGCGCGTTGGGAAGTCCGGGGAGGCAGTTAGGAAGCGGGGAAAGGGGGGAGGACGCTCACGGACACGTCGGCCCAAAAGTGCGCGGCGGACTGGCATCGCGCCCTGCTGCAACTCCAGCCGAAAACCAGCTGTTACATGACTTCATATTGTGCCGGACTCCCGTTGGACGGCCCACCCCTCAGTGACTCGTCATGGGATGAGGCGACCTGTTGAACCCGTCAGGCGCACCTCATTCCTGGATAAAATCTTGCTGGCGAGACGTGTGATTGAGGATGCTGACATTCTTGCGCTTATAAGGGTTAGGAGACGGGCGCTAGGCAACGGGACGTTGCGCCCGACATCAAATCCGGGCGCCAACACTTAGCCTATGTGCATTGATGTGTATGACTTGTGGACACAAACTTGTTGCATTAGTGGGCGGCACGCGGGGGAGCCTCGTTTGCGTTGTCAAGAGACAAAAACGTTGCGCTACCTAGCCGTAATCATCGCCTACTCTGACAGTTTATAATTTTCTGTTTGTTTGACTAGATATGCAGGTTCAAGCATGCTCAGGGCTTGGAATTCTAGCGCCAACTGCCGCGCCGAGTTCCCCTGTTCGCGCCGGTAAGGATGACGCCCCTGATGGCGCTTCACGCCAGATGACGCGCGTGCCTACACTCTATTAATAATGGTCCATGAAGATTAGGAACACTGTAGCTCTTCCAATACGATACTCCTTATTGCTCACTGCGTGCCGTCAACCCGGTTCCGCGAGGCGTCAGGTCGGTGTTAGGCAGGGTGTGGGTGGGTGCACGTGGGGTGGGGGACATCAGAGCAAATCCGCGTACCATCGACGCTGTGACATGACGATTGAATGGTACCATAAGCACAGGCAGCAGGAGCAACACCCCAGGCAACAACACGCCGCCATGCAAGCACGCAGAGCCCATCGCACGCGTTCGCACGACACCACGAGGACCCTGCCCCCCCCTTAACCCCCTGCCTGCTCCTGCCTGCTGCACATGGTGACTTGGCATCCCGGAGTCCCGGGGAGCTCCCTGGGCGGCTGGGCGCAGAAGATATTTGATATGAGACGAGGACACGAGATGACGGAGCTGCGTCCAAATTAGACATGCTCTCCTTGTACTTCCAAGCCTCCCAGGCACCGGTATATTCAAAGGTCTCAGGCATCTTGCAGCCCTGGGCCCGGGGCCACCAGGTCATAGCGCTAGCAAGGTCATGAATGCGGCACGTCGCACGCGCATGTGTCAGCGAGCACACACGTGCCGTACACCGGCGGGACCCGACCTCCACCCTGGCGAAACCCAAGCACAGGCAACCCGCCACAGCACCACCTGCCACCACCACCACCACGTGCCGGTAAACGCCACACAAAGAATACCGTGAATCCACGGACCGCGACCGGTCTCACCGGTCAACTGCTGCGACTCGCTGCACACCCTCGCACGCTCACAGTGCAAGCACAGCATCATGTGCCATTCTATCAACAGGTACTTGGCCCACACATTCGCACGAGGGCTCCCTTTAACCGCGCGCAATGGCGCCCTCTCACACGCTCGCAATAACCAATCACGGACGCACCGGCCACCCAAATGACCACCCTTTGAACGTCCCTGACTCACACCATCACTGGCCCAATCGGTCCATGTGGGACACTAAACATGGTAGCTCATCCCCACTTCCGACATGCACCAACTCATTCCGAGTGCGAATTAAAGCCAGACCCAGGACTAGCTCACAGGATACATGTGCATCCTGCGACACATGCAGCACCCGCAACCGCCACTCGCGTTGCCCTTCCGCTTCCCCCCCATTAAGCAAAGGCTGCTTCCAGTTTTTCGGCCGAGCCCCCCGAGCGCTGCGATTCAGTGCAATTCATGCCACGGCGATGCTGCGAGGTCACGTGATCTTTTCGACAAGAATGCCTGTTTTTAACTAAACAGCTCCGTCTCATACTAGAGCAAACACAAGCCGCATCCTGACCCACCCCCAAGACCTTCAGCTGGCACGTCCCACCCCTCCTGGTGTGCAGCTCGACCTGCCACTGCTTGCACACCTCCAATCGCCCCCGCCTGTCCCTCCATCTCCGTCTCCGTCTAGGGCGGCGCCGCTGCAACCTCCCTCCACACCTCCTCCCCACCTGCCTCCCCACCTCCGCCTAGGGCTGCCGCGGCACCAGCGTCAGGTCCAGCCGCGCCCGGCCGCCACCGCCACCGCCACCGCCGCCACCCGCCGCCGCCGCCGCAGCCTGCATGGCCGCCGCCGCCGCCGCCGCATCCCGGCGCTCCTCCTCGGTCGCGTGCGCCATTGCACTCCTGTTTGCGTGAGTGATGCAGCGGTGGCGGTCGTGAAGCTCATGTGGGCGCCAAAACAGCCGCAGCGCTGCCAGCACACCCTCCTCCCACTAGTGCTCGGCTCCTCGCTCTTTTGCATTGGATTCGGTGTAGTTTGGGCTGGTATCTACAAACCCCCTTCCCTATCCCTCTCCCTCGCTCTCCCTCTCCCTCTCCCTTTTCCCTCTCCTCCTCTCCCTCTACCTCACTCCCTCCCCCTCCCCCTCCCCCTCCCCTTCCCTCTCGCCCCCCCTCCCCCTCCCCCTCCCTCCTCCTCTACTCCTGCCCACCTGTACATGCCCGCCATCAGCGCCGTCATGGAGCCGCCGCTGTGGCCCAGGTCCACACTGCTGCAGCCCGACATGCCGCTGGGCTGCGGAGCCAGAGGGTGGTGGGCGCCGTGATGGCCGCCGCCGCCACCGCCGCCACCGCCGCCGCTGCCAACTCCCACCATGGACATTCCCAACATGTCCGCAGCCGCACCCGACATAAAGGCACTGGAGGCACCCAGGCCATGCGGCTGCGCCGGCGGCGGCGGCTGATGCTGACGAGGCGGCGGGGAGCCGGCGGCGCTGGCGGCGGCGCTAGTGGCGGCGGCGCCTGGCGGCGCGGCGGCGATGTGGCGTTTGGAGATTTGGCCCACCGCGGCGGCGGCGGCGGCGGCGGTGACGGAGGCGGTGGGCGAGGCGACGGAGGAGGCGGAGGGGGTGGGGCCGGTGCCGGACAGCGCGCTCAGCTCGGTGACCATGTGGGAGGGCAGGGCGGAGGCGCCGGCGCCGCGCCTGAAGGTGTTCGTTACACGAGGAAGGGGAAGGGGGATTGCAAGGATGTTTGGAAAAGCGGTATAGGATATACTGGGGGGAGGGTGAAAAGGCGAGAAACACAAGAAAATAAGAGAGAGGATTAGCAGGAGGGCGAGAAACACAAGAAAATAAGAGAGAGGATAAGCAGGAAGTGCCATTTATTGTCTTGTCGGCTTGGTGTGACAGCATGTGACACGCACGCATGGTTTGTAGTTGCGAGTGCGTGACTAGGGCGCGACCCGTGGACTGCTCACCCCGCAGTGGCGGATGCGCCCCGGCCCGCCGCCGCCGTTGCCGCCACCGTGTCGAGCTGCTGCCGCGGGGAGTAGGCGGCGGCGGCGGGCGACATGGCCGCGCCGGCGGCCGCAGCGTCACCGCCGCCATTAGGAGCCCCACCCGCACGGCCGATGCGCGCAAAGGCGGCGGCCGCAGCCGCGCCCGAGTACTGCTGCTGCTGCTGGTGCTGCTGCTGCGGGTGCTGCTTGGCTCCTGCGGATGCGCCCGCGTGGTGGCCGGGGATGTGTTTGGCGATGCGGCCAAAGAGGCCGCCGCCGCCCGGGGGGGCGGCTGTCTTCTTGGCCAGCATGGCCTCCCTGCAGTGAGGAGGGCGGTGGGGTTACATTCATAGGCGGTGGGGTGGGGGGTTTGGTGCAACTGGTTCAGTCAGGGGTGGAGTGAGTTTGCAAACATGACAAGCGCTGTGCCAGCCGCTCCAGGGCCGTACGGAAGCCCACCCGCCTGCCCGCCCGCCCGCCGCCCACCCCCCGCCGTGTCGTGCTGTGTGGTGCTACCAGGAATGGGCGTGCCCCATGCCCCATGCCTCATGCGCCATCATTGCGGCCCCACCGCCATCCATGCGCCCCCCTGCGGCTGCCCCACCTGGCCTTGAGCTGCAGGTTGAGGGCGCGGGCGATGAGGGCGGTCTGGCGCGGGAACACGCCGGCCTTGATGGCGCGGCGCAGCACGTCCTGTGGGGTTTGGGAAGGCGGAGGGTTAAGGGGTGGGGGGCATGTGGGTGGTGGGACAGGGTGGTGCTACGGATTTGGTGAGCGGTGCGAGCATGGGCATGCCCGGGGGGGCCTGCGCCATGCGCTTAACGCAGCTGCCAGGCAGTGCAAGCAGGCTCTCCCCCTCTCCCTCTCTTTTTCCCACTTTCCCCCTTTACCGCTTTACAAACATCCTTGCGATTTCCCTTTGGGTTCTGTATAACTGGCGCTGGTATCTACAACCCTTCCCCTCTCCTCCTTTCCCCCTCCCCCTTTTCCCGCTCCCCTTCCCCTCTCCCCCTCCCCCTCCCCAAAACACACACACACACACACGCACGCACGCACGCGTGCCGGCCCCGCTCGCCCGCCCGCCCACCTTGGGGCAGTGGCTGCCCACGGGTGTGATGAGCGCGTACAGCGGCAGCACGTACAGGCAGCTGTGCACCAGGATGAGCACGTCAGCCACCAGCAGCCCCACCACAGCGCCCAGAGGCACCTGGGAGAACACCCACTGGTTCTGGTAGCCCTGTGGAGGCGGTGGAGGTGGTGGTGGGGTGCGGGTGGGGTTGTAGGAACCAGCCCAAATGCGATCGAGCCGAGGCGGGGTGAAGTGCGGCGAGGTTTGGATGTGGGAGGAGGCGGGGGGGGGGTACATTCATGATCATTTAAGGAGTGAAGGTGTAGCCAGGGGTGGGGGATGAGCAGCGGCTACCACGGTAGGAGGTTTGGCTTGGCACGTGCTTTGTGGTGGCGCATGATGGGGGATGGCAGGGGCGGACAAGCGTGGGGGACGGGGGATGGCCCTTCTCCAGCCTCCTCCTCCACCACCCTCCTTAACCAACCCTCTAACCAATCCGCAGCCGGGCCCTCCTACCGCGATGAGGCTGAAGATGAGCAGCGCAATGCTGAGGCTGTTCTCGTAGTAGGCCCAGTTGAAGAGGTAGGCCACCACCTTGGGGTTGCGGAACCAGAAGAACGAGGAGGCGTCGCGCTTCTGTGGGAGGTGAAGAAGGTGGGTCGGGGCGGGGCAGGTCAGTCGGGAGCCGTTCAGGCGCAAGACCGCGAGGAGGCAAGACGACAGACACAGGAGAAGGTGCGCAACCCACACGGACAAACAACAGCCAGGCACTGAGTCGCTACCCCGCCCACCCTTCACCCACCCCACAAGTACCCTCCCCACACCCCATGACCCCATGACCCCACCACCCACCCACCTCGAAGCCCGAGTACATCTGGATGGTCTTGCGCATGCGGTCCTCCTCCGCGCGCTTCGCCGCCTTGCGTGCCGCGTCGCGCGCCCTCTCCCGCTCACTCATCTCCCCGCCCCCTCCGGCTCCTCCCGCTCCCCCGCCGCCCGGGCCATGTCCGCTGCCGCTGCTGCCATCGCCCAGGAACGCCAGTTTCGCGGCCACACGGTTCGTGGCGTCGCCCACTGCCGTCAGCGCCTTGTCCACCCCCTGCTCCACGGATTGGACCAGATCTACCACCGGCGCGGGCAGGGGCGCTACGCGGCCGCTGCGGCCGCCGCCGCCGCCGCCAGTTGGCGCCCAGGGCTTGGGCAGGCAGGGCGGCCAGCAGGCGGCCTCGTCCTCGCTTTCCGAGTCGCTGTCAGCGCCATGCGAGCGGTGGGAGGTGCTGTGCGGGTGGGAGCGGTGGCTGTGGCCGCCGTGGCCGTGGCCCTCGTGCGAGTGCGGGTGCTGCTGGTGGCGCTGCTGGCGGCTGCTGCGGCCGAGCATAGTCAGTGCGCGCCAGCCGCCGCCGCTGGTGGCGCCCGGGCTGGTGCCGGAGACGCCGCCGCCGCCGGCGGCGCCACCGCCGTTGTGCTGTTGGCCCGAGCTGGCACCAGTGCCGGCACCGGTGCCGGCGGGCATGAGCACGTCAGCGCCGCTCACGCCGCCAGGGCCGCCAGGGCCGCCACCGCCGCCGCCGCCGCCGCCACCGTCGGCTGCGCTGCCCTCGCAGACCGCGTGCGGGTTGTGTGGGTTGTGGGGGTAGTGGGGCTGCTCGCCGCTGATGCTGACGGCGCGTGTGCCGTCGTCGTCGTCGTGCCGTTGGCGCCGCTGTTGCTGCAAGGTGGGCGACTGCTGGTGCGGGTGGCGGCGGAAGAGCTGCTGGAAGGCGGGCGGCAGGTGAGCATGGTGGGGTGAGGAGGTGAGTGGGCCGCCGGCGGCGGAGGTGCGGTCGTCGGTATAGGCGTCGTCGGGGTGGGAGGGCGCAGTGAGGAGCTCGGGGATGGTGCTGCCGTCGCTGAGGAGCTGAGCCGTCTGCGGCGCTGCCGGCACAGCCCAGCGGCTGGCGCCGCCGGGACCAGCCGCAACAGCCGCCGCCGCGCCGCCGGAGACCGGCGGCAACTGCAGCGGCGGCGGCGGAGGCGGGGGCGGCAGCGGCGCAGCCGGCGGCGGCGGCATGAACGCCGCCGCCGCGCGCACGTCCTGCCGCCTCTGCGCACGCTGCTCCACCACGCCCTCCGCCACGGGGCCGCTGCCGGCGCCTGGTGGTGGCGCCGCTGCCGGCGTCAGGCCGGACTCCTGCCGCGAAGGCTGCTGCGACGCCTGCCGCGACGGCGGCTCCGAGGCGCCGCCGCCGCCGCCGCCGCCGCCCGGCTGCTGCTGCACCATGGAGGACAGCGACATGGCGCTGCCGAACGCGGAGCGCATGCCGCCGCCGCCGCCGCCGCCGCCACTCACAGCGCCAGCAGCCAGTGAGGCCTTGCGCGAAGGCGGGCCACTGCCCGCTACAGAGCCGCTGCCGGCAGTGACGGCGGCGCCTGCGGCGGCGGCGGCGCCGGCGGCAGTGACGGCGGCGGCGTCTGCGCCCATGGCAGCTAACGTGATTTCCATGCCCTCATCCGCCACCGGGTCTGACTGCTCCTCCACAGCCCGATCCACGCCGCTGCTACCACTAGCACCATCTGCGCCAGAGGCATCAGCGCTGCCGGCATCAGGCGCAGGGGTAACGGGCGAGGCCGCCGCAGCGGCCGAGCCTGCGGGCTGTAGCTCGCCGCTGCCGCCGCCGCCCACAGACGCCGCCGCCCTCACGCCGCTGCCGCTACTGCCGCTGCTGCTACTGCCTCTGCGCACCGCGGCGGGCACCGGGTTTGCACGAATCGTGCCTCCCAGCGCCGAGGCGGGGTGCGTGGAGAAGACCGAGGTGAGGCCGGAGGGCTCGGGCGGCAGTAGCAGGCTGGATGCCATGGGCGACGGCGCCTCCAGCGTGCCGGCCTCGTCAATGGTCTCCAGGGGCTGTAGCAGCGGCACGCCGCCGGTTGCGCTGTTGCTGCTTGAGGACTGCGGCCGCGGCGGCTGTAGCTGCTGGCCCTGCTGCTGGCCTGAGCCGGAGACCACGCTGCCTGGGCGGGAAGGCGGCCCGCGCGCCACCTCCGCCTCCGCCTCCGCGATCCACTCGCTGTGGCTGGAGGCGGCGGACCCCGAGCGCCGCGCCCCCGCTGCCCCCGCCGCCGCCTCTCCAGAAGGCTGCGCCGCCGCCGCGGCCACCAACGGCGATGTCAGGTGCGGTGTGGGCGGCGCGTCCGAGTCCTGGCGGCTCACGGCGGCGGCGCCGCCGACATGCGCCGCCGCCAGCGTCACTGGCGGCGAGCCGCCGCCAGCGTCCGGGCCCGGTGGCGGCAGCAGCGGCGCGAGGGAGTCGTACACGCTGGAGAGGTCCACTGAGGAGGCGGCTGCGGCGGCGGCTGTGGCGGCTCCGCCGTCGGCGCCGGAGTCGGCGGAATGCATCTGAAACACCGCAAAGGCCGAGGCCGCGGTGGCGGTTGCTGCGGATGCCGGCGGCGGCAGCAGCAGCTTAAGGGCTTCACCGGTGCCGTCGCCGTCGCCCTTGTTGGCCGACGGCGGCGGCGGCGGCATGGCCGGCGGCGGCAGCGACAGGGCGGGCGGCGCCGGCGCCGCAGTCGGTGCGGGCGCGGGTGCGGGCGCCACCGCATGCTTCTTCTTGCGCAGCAGCGTGCCGAAGAAGCCGCCAAGCGTGGGCGCAGCGGTGGCGTTCAGCTTGTCAGCCTGGCGCGGAGCGCCGCCAGTAGCGCCGCCGGTAGCGCCGCCACCGCCAAAACGTGACGGCGGCAGCGGGCCGCCGCCGCCGCCGCCGCCACCGCCACCGCCACCGCCGCCACCGGGCGGCACCAGCGCCAAGCGCCCGCTGCTGAGGTCGAGGTGCGAGTCGTCACGTGCAACCATCAGGCCGCCGCCGCCGCCGCCGCCCAGGCCGGCACCACCACGCAGCGTCACCATGGTCCCGCCGCCGCCGCCGCCACCGGGGCCACGCCGCGTGAAGGTGCTGCTGAGCCCGCCGCCGCCGCCGCCGCCGCCGTCTCCGGGGCCGCCGCCCTTGATGGTGCACATCAGCTGTCGCGCTGACATGACGCGACGCACCGGCTTCTGCGGCGGCGCGTAGCGCAGGAACGCCGCCGCCGCCGCGGCCGCCGCCAGCGCGCCGCGGCCGGCGCCGATGGCGGCGCCGCAACCGCCGTCAGCGCCGCCGTCGTCGAGCTCGCCGGAGTGGGAGTCGGCCGCCTGCTGCCGTATGCTGGTGAGGCGCTTGAGGGTGGCAGCGAAGCGGCCCGACGGCGCCGGCGCCAGCGGGCCGGCGGCGCCGGCGGCAGCGGCGGCGGCGTGCTGCGGCCTCAGCGAGGCGAGCAGGCTGGACAGCTTGCCGCTGGGGGAGGCGGGGCTGCGGGTGGGGGAACAGCACCATCGTAGCAGTGAACACAGGAGTGCTTGCAAGGCGGGGCAGGAGGCCGGTTGGTCCGATAGCAACAGGGCGGGCAGCAATGAGCGCGGTCGCCGGCCGGGCGACCACAAGACTAGGGCGGGCACCTGCTGGGGCTGTAATGTGTAAACACCAGCCCAAACTAAACCAACACCAAGCCAAACTAGCGGAGCACAGACGCAGGTGACAGATGGGGTTTGGCACGTGCTGCAACGGCCCCTGAGGCCCCTGAGGTCTGAGACCCCTGACGCCTGCTGCTCACCGCTCGCCGGGTTGTGAGGGCGACAGCGTGGGTGTGGGCAGGTCGGCCGAGGTGGCCAGAGCCATACTCTCCTGCGGGGCAGCATGGGAGCAGTAGCCGCGACGTCTTGATCAGCATCTTAAACGTGCAGCTGGTGCGTTTACGGTATCATCTGAAAAGACACAGCGCCTGCGCCTGCGCCTGCGCCTGCGCCTGCAGCTGCGCCTGCCCCTGCAGCTGCGCCTGCGCCTGCGCTTGCGCGCCTGTCCACGCTATACCCCCGGCCGCTTGGTTGCCCGCCTCCTCCCCTCCACAGCTTGCCCACACCTCCCGCCTCGCGCTCCCCCCACGGGCTCCTCCCCACTCTTAGCGCTTCCATCCCATGACCTTCTTCATGTTTTAGCTTCCTCATGGGACGGCGCAAACAAGCCCACCCGCCGCAAGCCCCCACCTCGATGTGCTCCAGCGCGAGCGCCATCTTGTTGCTCGCGACGCCCAGCATCGCCAGCGCACCGTTACCACGGTTACGCATACTGGTGGCATTACCCCACGACACGTGACCCATCGGATGCGAGGCGGCGGCGCCGCCGCCGCCAGGCGAGGTGGCGGCGCCGCCGCCGGGCCGGCCGGCGGCCGGCAGCCGTACACTGGCGTTGAGCAGCGCGGCAGTGGCGGCGACCAGACCGCCGCCGCCGCCGCCAATGCCGCCCATGCTGATGCGGCCCGAGGGCTGCACCGTCAGCCGCCGGCTGCCAACGGTTGACAGCGGTGCCACAGCAGGCCGCATGCTCGCGTTCAAGGCCGGCGGCGGCGTCGATGCCGACGCCGGTGGTGCTGCAGCTGCTGCTGCTGCTGCTGCCGGCGGTGGCGGGCCTGACGTCGAGGGCGTGAGTTCGCTGCTCACGCCGCCAGCGGCGGCGGCGCCGGAGGCGGCGACGTCACCGGGCACACCCACCGGCGAAACGGTGATGGTTACGTCGACGCTACCGCCTGAGGGTGGCGGCGGCGGCGGCGGCGGCGGCCGCAGCTCGTCCTGCTTGGCGCTTGCAGCGGTCGCAATGGCGGTGACGGCGGCGTCTGCCGCCAGTGCCGCAGCCGCAGCCGGCGTCGGCAGGTTCGGCGGCGGCAGATTCGGCGTCGACAGGTTCGGCGTCGGCAGGTTTGGCGTCGGCAGGTTCGGCGTCGGCAGGTTCGGCGTCGGCAGGTTCGGCGTCGGCAGGTTCGGCGTCGGCAGGTTCGGCGTCGGCAGGTTCGGCGTCGGCAGGTTCGGTGTCGGCAGGTTCGGCGTCGGCAGGTTCGGCGGCGGCAGATTCGGCGTCGGCAGATTCGGCGTCGGCAGGTTCGGTGTCGGCAGGTTCGGCGTCGGCAGGTTCGGCGTCGGCAGGTTCGGCGTCGGCAGGTTCGGCGTCGGCAGATTCGGCGTCGGCAGGTTCGGTGTCGGCAGGTTCGGCGTCGGCAGGTTCGGTGTCGGCAGATTCGGCGTCGGCAGGTTCGGCGTCGGCAGGTTCGGCGTCGGCAGGTTCGGCGTCGGCAGGTTCGGTGTCGGCAGATTCGGCGTCGGCAGGTTCGGCGTCGGCAGGTTCGGCGTCGGCAGGTTCGGCGTCGGCAGGTTCGGCGACGGCAGGTTCGGCGGCGCGCCCCACCGTGGCGGTGCCAGCAGAAGGCTGGGAGAGGGCAGTAGCAGGCTAGGGGAGGGCAGCAGTGGCCCGGCATCGCCCCCGGCAGTGGAGGAGGCGGGAGCGGCGGCGGCTGCGGCGCCGGTGGGGCTGAGGGTCGAGCCCAGCTTCAGGCGCTCGACGGCAGCACCGGGGGAGGTGGCGGCCGGCGGCTCGATCTGCGGCAATGCAGCGTGTGGCATGGGCAGCTGATGGGTCAGCTCTTGTGCGGGGCACGTGGCAGCGGAGCTGCACACGCCTACATGACCACGTGCGCCCCACTGCGGCCTCCTACTGCCCCCCACCCCCACGCCTGCTGTCTACATCGCTACACTTCTCTGTACCAATCCTTGCAACCCCCATCCCCCCCCACTGCCCCCTCGTGCCCCCTCCTCCCCCCTCCTCCCCCCCCACTGCCCCCTCCTGCCCCCTCCTCCCCCCTCC